>NC_045438.1:155669154-155688950 GCF_002776525.5 Piliocolobus tephrosceles
TTCCTTCCTTCCTTCCTTCCTTCCTTCCTTCCTTCCTTCCTTCCTTCTTTCCTGCCTTCCTTCCTTTCTCTCTTTCTTTTTCCTTCTTTCCTTCAACAGGGTCTCACTCTGTGTCACCCAGGCTGGAATGCAGTGGTGCAAACATGGCTTACTGCAGCCTGGACCCTCCTGGGATCAAGCGATCATCCTGCCTCAGCTTCCCAAGTAGCTGGGAGTACAGACGCACTACCATACCGGGCTAATTTTTTCATCTTTTGTAGAGATGGAGGATAGTTTCTTTTGCTGTGCAGAAGCTCTTTAGTTTAATTAGTTCCAATCTGTCAATTTTTGTTTTTGTTGCAATTGCTTTTGAGGACTTAGTCATAAATTATTTTCCAAGGCTGATATTCACAATGGTGTTTCCTAGGTTTTCCTCAAATATTCTTATAGTTTGAAGTCTTACATTTAAATCTTTAACCCATCTTGAGTTAATTTTTGTATACGGTGAAAGGTGGGGATCCAGTATCATTCTTCTGCATATGACTAGCCATCTATTCTAGCACCATTTATTGAATACACAGTACTTTCCCCATTGCTTATTTTTGTCGACTTTGTCTAAGATAAGATGACTGTAGATGTGTGGGTTTATTTCTGGGTTCTCTATTCTGTTTCATTGGTCTATGTGTCTTTGCACTGGTACCATGCTCTTTTGGTTATTACAGCCTTTTAGAATAGTTTTAAATCTGGTAATGTGATGTCTCCAGCTTTGTGCTTTTTGCTTATGATCGCTTTGGCTATTTGAAACCACTATAAAGTAGTGGTTTCAAAGCCAAATTTTATTGAAATGAGATAGAAGCATACATCAAAAAGGGAAAACGGGTCTTTGGAATGGTTATAGGGTTATTTTGTGTCACTGTATGAGCTATTGTTGAAACAAGTTGTTGAATGGTAGTAAGAATTTCTCATATGATCACTTGAGCAACACGATTAAAAAATATATCTCTGGCCGGGCGCGGTGGCTCAAGCCTGTAATCCCAGCACTTTGGGAGGCCGAGACGGGCGGATCATGAGGTCAGGAGATCGAGACTATCCTGGCTAACACGGTGAAACCCCGTCTCTACTAAAATACAAAAAAAAAAACTAGCCGGGCGAGATGGCGGGCGCCTGCAGTCCCAGCTACTCGGGAGGCTGAGGCAGGAGAATGGCGTGAACCCGGGAGACGGAGCTTGCAGTGAGCTGAGATCCGGCCACTGCACTCCAGCCTGGGTGACAGAGCGAGACTCCGTCTCAAAAAAAAAAAAAAAAAAAAAAAAGTATATATATCTCTATCCAATTTGATTTTGACTCCAGTATCCTTTAGCTTACTGGTTGGAATGAACTTCTCTGAAGTTGTCTTCAGAAGGAGGCATCTTCCCCAAAGCTCACTTAAACATAGAAGAAAATCTCATATCTTTTAGAGGTCAATAGAATGACATGTTTTTCCATTTTAGTTTCTGTTTATCTTTAAGAAATATTGAGAAAAGCCAAAAGCTATGTATATATATCTAACATACAAACATGAACACACAATGAAAAACTGTTCTTAGAACAAACATTTTCATATTCAAAAGAGATATAAAAATTTAACTTATTTATGAGAAAAAATGAAGCACAGAGTTCTTATTTGATATCTATGAGAACTGAGTTGTTTATGCCATAAAAACTGGGCCAATCGCTATAGTATCAAGCTGACTTGATTTGATTAATTGGCTAATTGACATTTGTTATTGTTTTTTAAACATCATAAAACATGAAAGTCATGGAATAAATGCTGACTTTTTCTTGAACAGTTCAATTCTGATAAATGGAACGAAGTAATTGAACATTGTTTATTAAATATTGAACAGTTATTAAACAATATGAAATCGCTGGTATTAAACCACTTTTGGCCTACAAAAGCATCAGGCACTGGTGAGGTGCTAAACGTTAAAATATGATTAAAAATAAAATTCTTGCATTCAAAGAACTCAGTCTACTGAAGCAAACAGACTCAAAATCTGATAAGCATGAGTGTTCCATAAGACAGGTGTGTGCATAGAAGCGGGGAAAGTGGAAAACCTAACTTTGCTTCAGCAGAAACTAACTGCTATTCACCAGTAGTGGTAAAATATTTTAATAGAATAATCTACATGTTCTTTTCTGGACTCACAAATTCATTCTGAAGGTAATAAAATCAACAACCGTATACAGAATGATAGAGGATAATTGCCTGGGAATGTTTTCAGCTTTTGTGCTCAAAAATTTTAAATCGATCTGTTCTTCCATCTTCTTAACAAATCCATTTGGAAATTTTTTGGATATCAGCAAGGAGGCTGTCATCAAAGGATTTATGCAGAACCAAGCAGTGGTGTAGTTCCTTGGCAGTTCGTTTTGTTGATAGTCATGAAGAGATCAACACTCCAGGGGCCTCTTCTGTATGCTTGGGATTATTATCATAATCCCCAAATCATAAGAGCTTTTGGAAGATAGCTACCATCTTTCTTGATATCCCTGTTTTTAGCCATAAACACATTTTAAATTCATTGGCACTCCCATGGCTTTTAATCCTTATAGAGAACTTCTTCCATGTTAAAAACATTATATTAAAAAAAAAAAAAAATCAGGCTGAGCCACTTTCTAAACATTTAAAAGTTTTAAAACACCCACTCACCTAAAAAAAAAAAAAAAAAAAGTAATAGCACACCAAAACTTCTGATGTCACTTTCCATGGATGTTGACGCATTTAGGTTGTCAGTTCTATTTCTGTTCACTTAACTGTAGCCTCCAATTTCCACTTATAGCATTTAGCTTGGAAATTTGGCATTGTTCAAACTTCAATGGCTGCAAAGCCATGTAAAACATGATACAATAAAAATACGCCTGAAACTGCCTCACCTTTTTTGGACAAATCTTGAGTTGGTTTTATAATGGTGAACATGATGCTTTATTATTTTTTTTCCTAGGGCTAAACTGTGGAATGAAGGATACAGAAACAGCTACCACATTGCCTAATAAAAACTATCATTTATACATTTGAATTCATCCTAATACATGACTCTTTGTTTTTGCAATTTGCTAAATCGACATCTCTTAATTCTGTTGCTCTCTAGGGCAGCTAAGCAATCAATTTGAGCTTAAACAAATAAATGTTTATTGAGCAAGCTGAATTCTTATAGAGAGTCAGAGGTGGCAACATGAAGAATCATTTAGTGCAAGCCATTCATTCTGCAATTCCTTTAGTGATGCTAACAATCAAAACAAAGAAGAAATAATAGAGTTCCTCTACTAGGGGAGAGGGAGGTGGGGGGTTTTAGTTTTGTGGAAGGAGAGACTTGTAAGACAAATAATTGCAATTCAGTTTAAAGTGCTATTTTTTAACAGAGGCGTGGAGGAGGGAATTTAACCCACTCATCTTGGGCTTTAGAGAGTATTTGACTTAAACTTTGAGGAACTCAGTTTAACAGGAAGATAAAGTGGGGAAGAGAACCTTTGACAGATGGGGCACCCTGAGTAAAGTTGTGGAAGCTAGGGAGAGTCCAGCTTATCTCAGGAAGCATAAGAAGGTGGACAGATTATTGTACAGGAGAGGTTCAGATATTGGTAGGAGAGGATGAAAAGGTAAGCAGGAACTATGCTGTGAAGGATATAGTTTGGCTTCCTTCTCTAGAGTCAAGACTGAGGCAGGTAATCTTGTTAAGAGGTGACTGACAGAGTCCAGGCATAATATGAGGAGGATTTGACTTAAGACGGTGAAATCCTATTTGAACCACTTTTAATTTCAAGTCCCTCAGAAACATTCTAGAGTAGATGTTTTAAAGACAGTAGGAAATTTGGGTGTAAAGGGAGAGGTCACACCTAAAGATATGGATTCTCAATCAGCATATTTGGAAGTTGAAGCACTGAGAATGAATGTCATCTCTTCTAATCGTTTACAGATGGACCCTTGAAGGAAGCAAACACTGAAGGAGGAAAGAGGAGGCTTTGACATAAATTGAGAGGAACAAGGAGAAAGGGGTTGGTTGCTCTGGAAACCAAGGAAGAATTAAAGAGGAGAATGGAAGATGTCACAGATCTACTAAGAATTCTTTATTGGATTGGGCAATTGAGGGTTCACAGAAAATCAGAGGAGCCAGAGACAAATCAACTTGGTCAGTCTCTGCCTATCAAATTCAGAATCTCTTGACAGGGTTCTGGTTTGGGTATGACTACATTAGTAGCTAGGGTTATGCCTCCCCGTCTCTACTAAAAATACAAAAAATTAGCCAGGCACGGTGGTGCGCGCCTATAGTCCCAGCTACTCTGGAGGCTGAGGCAGGAGAATGGCGTGAACCCGGGAGGCGGAGCTTGCAGTGAGCCGAGATCACGCCACTGTACTCCAGCCTGGGCGACAGTGTGAGACTCAGTCTCAAAAAAAAAAAAAATTACTTTGATGAGATTATTTTTTTAATGCCAGTAGTCAGTGAAGCATTCTTCAATGTCTTCTTCCTGAATTTCTCCCACCTTTTGATGTGAAATGAAACCTTAGGGGAACTCACCCAATTAGCCTCAATGCCACAGTCTAAACCACCAAATTCTAGCAATTGAGTATTTTGTAGTAGCAAACGCAATTCGTTTCCCCAAGATAGGTTACATAAGGTAGGCTAGAACATTCTGGTTTCAGTCACTTATTGTCCTTTGGACTCAGCTGAGGAGCTTCTTGAGCTTGTGTCCTGCCCCAGAGATTCTGATTCTGACTAATCAGTCCAGTTAAATTTGCACAAGGGTTAGGCCCAGTCATCATTATTTTTTAGGATCTCAGAATACAGAAGGAGTTAAGAACTACTAAGCGGAACATTCGAATGCATTGTATCCTCGATAGTCAAAGTGATCCCCACAGCACAATTTGTATCATTCACCTGCAGCTTATTAGACATGCAGAATCCCAGGCACCACCACCCAGACCTACTGAATCCGAATCTGCATTTTCATGAAATTTTAAAAAAATTGTAATTATTTTCTATTAAAAATTTTTTTTAGGGAGAGGGTCTCACTCTGTTGCCCAGGCTGGAGTACAGTGGTGCAATCATGGCTCACTGGAGCCTCAAACTCATGGACTCAAGCGGCCCTCCTGCCTCACCGTCCTGAGTAGCTGAGACTACAGTCCTGTACTACTATTCTCAACTAAGTTTTTAGAAACAGTTTTTGTAAAGATGAGATCTGGCTATGTTGCCTGGCTGGTCTCAGATTTAAACAAAGTTTATAATTGTGCATTATATGTTATACTTGGCCAAAGTCTTTCCTTTGTACTGCCCTGAAGATAATTGGGCAGACCTGGCTAGACCCAACTTAAGTACCCTCTAAATTGCTAAAACACTAGTTTAAACCCTGGCTGCACCTTCCAAGCACTTTCAGACCTTTAACAATATACTGAAGCTCAGATTTTACCCCTAGAGATTCTGATTTATTTGTTCAAGGGTGAGGAACAGGCATCAGTATTTTAAAAGCTCCCCTAGATGGATTCTATTGTATAGCTAGGGAAAACAATTCATTGCACTAAGAAGTCCTAAAGGGAAGCAGAAATCTAAATTCAATTCAAATTTAACAGAATTTTTTAATATAATGAGAGCATAATGCTAGGAGTGTATTCATAATTGGAGCCTCAGTTGCTATGCAGCAGGATGGTGTGAAGGCAATTTCTGAAGGTCTCACTGATGACATGAATGATGGCATGTTCTTTAAGAAACATGCGAGGCCGGGCGCAGAGGCTCACTCCTGTAATCCCAGCACTTTGGGAGGCCGAGGCATGCAGATTACGAGGTCAGGAGATCGAGACCTTCCTGGCTAACACAGTGAAACCCTGTCTCTACTAAAAATACAAAAAATTAGCCAGGCGTAGTGGCACACACCTGTAATCCCAGCTACTCAGGAGGCTGAGGCAGGAGAATCGCTTGAACCTGGGAGGTGGAGGTTGCAGTGAGCCGAGATGGTGCCATTGCACTCCAGCCTGGGGGACAGAGCAAGACTCCATCTCAAAAAAAAAAAAAAAAAAAAAAAAAACCATTCAAGTTTTTGGTAAGCTCTTCTTGTGAGAGTTTCAATTAACTTAAAACACTTATAACAACAATTTTTAAAAGTTGGTAGAGACAGCACTAGGATAAAAACTTGTCTTATGTTAAAGTAGTTTGAGGGAGCAGGAAGGAGCAAGAAGTTGGGAGAGGGAGAGGTACTTTTCTCCTAGTGGGAAAGATCTGTAGGCCTACATTTGCTAAACCCTGAAACAGTGGCATTTTGCAAGACTGAAAGACTTTGTGTAGGTGTACGCAGAATGTCAAGGATGAGTCAAAGATTAATACCTAAATTATAGAGTATGAAATGGGAATTTTATGCCTCTGACTTGGAAAGTTGGTAAGAAGGAAATATGGACAGATTCTGAAGTACAGTTGACCATTGAGCAACATGGGGGTTAGGCGCGCTAACCCCCTGCGAAGTTGAAAATCTGTGTATACTTTTGAATCCACCAGAACGTAATTACTAATAGCCTACTGTTGACTGGAAGCCTTACCAATAACATAAACAGTCAGTTAATACGTATTTCCTATGTTATATGTACTATGTACTCTATTCTTACAATAAAGTAAGCTAGAGAAAGAAAATGTTATTTTAAAAATCTTAAGGGAGAGAAAATCTATTTACTATTCATTAAGTAGAAACGGATTATCATGAAGGTCTTCATCCTCATCATCCTCACATTGAGTGGCTGAGGAGGAGGAGGAGAAAAAGGAGGGATTGGTCTTGCTGTCTCAAGTGTGACAGAGGCAGAGGAAACTCCATACATAAAGTGACCCTGGCAGTTTAAACTGTTGTTCAAGAATCAACATACTATTTATTATAGTTTAATCACGTGGATTATAACCAATTTCAATAATGGAGAAAGATTGAAGCTATACATTTAAAAATAGTTTAAAAATTTAAACTATTTAAAAATAGTTCTGCCAAATTTCTCAAAGCTTACTCACTGGCAGGTTTTCCCAAATGCCCAAATCATGCTACAATTTAAGTACAGCAGTGATCCCAAAAGTGACCTTCTAGCAGGATGATTCTTTATGAAATGTGTGTAACATGTATTTTTGTATTCAATAACCACTTGTCAAGCTTCCCAAACTGTCCTGGGTACCTAAGGATGGTATTAAATAATTGCAAGACATTCTCTCTGTACTTGAGACACTTAAACCTTTGTTCAATAAAAACAATTAGAGAGTTGTGTATTTAGGGAAAATCTTCTGTTTTCAAGATACAATAAAACTGCACTTAAATTGAGAAAAACTGTGAAGTCATAAAGCTCAAGGTTTTAAAAATTAAATGATAGCAATAATACTCTTGATGATATGAGAATGCAAAATAGCTGCAGATGTTTTAATATACAACATTTTAAAGAAATTACACTTAGCTCTCCATATCCAGGGGTTCTGAATCAGTAGATTCAACCCACTACAGATCAAAAATATTTGAAAAGAAAACCAAAAAGTAATAATACAACCATAAAAAGATACAAATAAAATACCAACACAGCGTAACAGCTACTTCCACAGCATTTATATTGCATTAGGTATTATAGGTAATCTAAAGATGATTCAAAATATAAGGGAGGATGTATGTAGGTTATATACAAATACTATACCATTTTATATTAAGGGCTTGAGCATCCTGGATTTTGGTACCTGCAGGAGTCCTGGAACCAATCCTGGTGGATACTGAGAAATTTGACTATATTATGTAGCTATAGTACACAGAGTCAGTACTGGCCTGAGAAGTTGTAACACTTCATAATTCTCCTTTCTCTAAGACAGAGACATAATCACCTACTCACTCCAATTCTTGAAATAGGGTGGATAAAAATATTCTTGCTTTACTTTCTTACCTGAACATGTTAATTTTGAAAATGAAAAAAAAAAAAAAAAAAAAAGACATAAAAGGAGAGCAGTTTGCAATCCCATCTTTCCCACACTGTTCTCTGTATTTTGTGATGGTGATCACTTTCAGAAGTGAATAGGCTATTGGAGACTTCGGAGAGTTGAGTTTATGATCAACTTTTAGGGAATGCTCACTATGTGCTGCACTTTCAAATAAATTCATTTTATTTCATTCTTGAAAAGTTCTTTGGGTATATTATGCAACTTTGACAGATGAAGGGGATAAATGGAAGCTCACAAAGATAAATTTACTTGTCTAAAATCGTACAAAGGAAAATTTCAAACCCAGTTTTTAAAACTAAATTCCCTACAGGACATGACATTTGCTGCCTGGGTTGTAGAATATCAGTACACAAATGAAAATGCCATAGAGTGAATCTGCTGTTAGAGTCCCTGGTGTGGTCCAGGGTTCTTACTTTGGCTACTTTCTTTGAGTCTTCAACCTTAAGGTTGAGGAATTAAGAATATGATCCCTGATTCAGATTCTGGCTCAGCTGTATACTAGCTCTGTGACCTTGGCAAGCCAGCTAGCATTCATTATTGAACCTCTTTTTCCTATTTCATGAAAAAAAAAAATTCATGATTCATAATGAATTCATTCCTACCTCCCATGGGTGTTGTGAGAATTAAACGGGTAAATTACATAAGTGCTTAGAACACTGCCAGGCATGTGGTAAGCATTCAATACATGTTAGCTATTCTTATCATCAGGACTCCAAAAGTTTGATTCCAAACCAACCAGCTCTTCTAAGCTGCAGGCTCATGTATCCTAGGTGCGGATGATGAGGATGTTGACCTGGATAGTTGTGGACCTCCCAAACTCATCATGCCCCAAATCGAAATCGATTTGGACATAAGATAATACAAAGCATTTAACACAGTGAATGATTAAGAAGCACGCAATAAATTTTAGCTGTTATCACTATAGATTTCAAAACTGTTCTTTCCCCTGTATTCTTTTTATGTAGAAGCTGCTTTCTTACCCAGAGGATACAATGAAGGAAGCTTGGGGTCATCTTAAATTCCTGAATTTTCCCCATTCTGCAAGATCCAGCTAATAATTAGTCACTTTTTCTTCCTCATAAGTATCTTTTTTTTTTTGAGATGGAGTCTTGCTCTGTCGCCCAGGCTGGAGTGCAGTAGCACGATCTCAGCTCACTGCAAGCTCTGCCTCCCACGTTCATGCCATTCTCCTGCCTCAGCCTCCTGAGTAGCTGGGACTACAGGCGCCCACCACCACGCCTGGCTAATTTTTTGTATTTTTAGTAGAGATGGAGTTTCACCATGTTAGCCAGGATGGTCTCCATCTCCTGACCTCGTGATCTGCCCACCTCGGCCTCCCATAGTGCTGGGATTACAGGTGTGAGCCACCGCTCCCAGCCCTCATAGGTATCTTCTATACCTTCGATTCCCACTGCCTCATCATTTCTTGTTCTGGGTATTTGAATAGGCTTCTCGTGGTCTCCAGAATCCAAGGCATGCTCTCTTCAATCTGTTCTCTTCAATAATACAGGAATGAATACTCAAAATTCAAATTGAACACGTCATTGACTTACCCTGAAGTCCTTGATTCACACTCATCCACCTCCAGGAAGCGCCCCTCACTCCCATCTTTCTGTGGTGTACCAGACCACCTCCTGCTGGAGGCTTATCTCTCAGATGTACCAGTCGTTGTGGCTACGGTGGGCTTCCGGAATTTTCTGTACACTCTCATTCCTGAGAGTCATTGCTTATGCTCTTTTTCAGACATGGAATGGTTTTCCCATCTCTGTAAAGAAACATTTTCGTCCGAAAAACTGGGAAACACAATGATTATTTGACACATTTAAAAAATGTCAAGTATATGAAATTAAATTGGGTAGAATGATTTTTTGGGGGAGCTAAAGAATTGCCAATTAGTGAATACACAGAATGCCCAGAAGAGAAGCTTTGCAAAAATTGTTAGGGTAGAAACTGTTATTACTGACAGTTTTCTGTGTAGAAATTAGTATAGTCTTTTGGATGCTAAGGAAGCTGTAATCTGGAATTACAAACCGAAGACAAAACCAAACTTCAGACATTGCTGGTGCTACCACCATGGAAAAGGAGAGCAATTCATACGTAATTGAAATGGATCAGTCTCTTTCTATGCCTTAGGTGTCTTACGGGGTGAAGTGTCAGTTTTTACACTGCTTACTGACATTGTTTCAAACTACAAGGGCCTCTGTGTGCCATCTAACCTGGAAACTTACCCCTGGTACCCGGAGAGGGACAGACGACTTGGATTTGATCCTAAATGGGACTGTTAGAGAAAAATGGCAGTTAATATATCAACAGAAAAAAAGATTAATTGTTTAGTAATCTGGAAAGGGATAAGTATGCCAACAATTTCAAGGCAGAGAAGAAGCTTTTCAGTAAGGGTTGAGATAAATATTTTGCAGACTAAAATTCTGCAAGTCATTTTCCTTGGGTCAAGCTGACTGTCTTTTACACACAGCTTGTCAATGTAAAAACTTAGGTCATTTAGAATGTATTTCCTTTTAGAATCTTCTATCTCAAACAATCCTAAATTTAAAAATCAGCCTAAAACGTTCAAAACAAGCAGATGTTTGCTTTGCCTAGCAACAGTGGTCTTTGGTGATTTCTTCTTTCTCTGTGATACAGTTCAGATTCCCTAGCATGACATTCAGGTGCCCCAGATTTTTCCCATTCAGCAATTGCCCTCCATCATCCCATTTCCACAAGTATTACCCCTTCTAGTCAGACCACACTTGCTGGCCTCTAATGACATTTTGCTTTCTGTCACCTCCTCATCCTTGTGCATGCTCTTCTTTCTGCCTAGTATGTTCTTCTTTCCATATATAAGTCTCTTTTATCCTTCAATATTCTCACACCAACTCCTAAAGACTGAGTTCATAGCCTTGTTATGTTTCTTTCCCTGACACTTGCATAATGCCAGGTCCATGCTTCCACTGTATGTATCCACTGCATTGTAATCATGATGATGATAAAAAGTATTTCCTTTCAGGCTATGACCTTCTTTTCCTTATCCCCAGTTTCTAACACAGGGCCTTGAACATAATACTGTCTATAAAGAGAATGAATAAAGCATCATAGTATTTGCTGGTTGACTTTTAGGCGGTTCATAGTATGTGCTATCCTTAGAATGAATGAGTAAAGCATCACAGTACTTGCTAGGTATTTGACATTTAGTTGGATGGCTCCTACTAAAAACTGTCTAAATGTATGGCTGACTTTTAAGATGGTCCAGTTATAATTGTCATAAATCTGCAACATGTCTGACACATTATTTGTATCTGTCGTTTGCAATTTGTGCTCGATTTCAGGATTTGAGTAAACCTCCTCTCCTCCACCTTTCATCGAGTCCATGCCCTGTGGATAGAATGAACTGTATGTGAACTCCAAATGTCACTTTTGCTTTGACATCTGAATTGGTATAATATCCATTTATGCATCATCCATCATTCACTCATACATATTTATTGGGCACTTTCTTTTAGAATTGGGCACCAATTCTAAAATCAATTGTGTTCTGATTTACATGTTATATTACATCTTCTTATGTGATATTATATAATAGTTATTTGTGAATGCTTTTGATTTTGCCCCCTGGTACAGTTCCTGATATACAGGCATTCAATAAATGTTAGGTGAATAATTAAATTGAACAATTCATAATCCAATGGCTAAATTTGGTTATCTATTCACTAGTTTAAATTCCAGATTTAATTATCAAACTCAATAGGTAGCTTAGATTTATTTTTCAATTCAAATGCTCTCTGTTCACACATTATCTGAGATGATAAGGTGCCATATAATTAGGTTGGTGGCTTTCAAATATGTTTTTAAAGCACCAGAACTTTATTTTCGGATATAGTTAAAATACAGAAGATTGTATAGAAAAAGTTAAAAAAAAGAAGACACAGTTCTGTCATCCAAAAACAATGTTTTGAATTTCAGTGATGTGTATATTACCTGCAGATCTACAGTTTTGTAAAACACCAGGATGCACTGTTTACATAGAATTCAGCGTGAATTCACCATTTACATAGAATTCAACATCTACGGTTGTCCAACCTGGTATCCCTCATTGCCTTACTATGTATATCTCTGTATATAGTTCAGTGAACATAGCATTCTGCTTTTCTAGTTTGTATTAGTATTTTCCATATTATTAAATTTGTTATACTAGTTAACCTTTTATTTAATTTACCATCGTTCTGATAAAAAAATTTAGACATGTAACATTTGTAGAGCTCCCGGAGAGATGAGTTCACGCTTTCTATTAGTTTTGGGTGGCTCCCATTAGGAACCTGGCATATAGAAGAATTTCATATGACCTCATGACCCTATCAAAACAGTCTTGGTTCTCATGAATAAAATCATTTCCATCTCTCATAGCACATCTCAGAATAGGGAGTGAAAAGATATACAAAACAAAGCCTTCTAGAACTACCTGCCAACAACATTTATTACTAGTTACATTTCAGTTAATATAATTATTCTGGAAAATATGGTTAACAGCCAAAGATACCTTTGACTAGTGATACTAAGAATTTATCAGAAGGAACATTTCAGCAGTGACAAAAATATGCTAATGGTTTTTATTGCTTTATTATGTATAATAAGAGACTGATGCACCTTGTCTCTATATCTTTATATATATATATATACACACACACACACACACACATACATATATACACATAATACATTGCAGCAGAGCTGTTTTCCTTTATGTATATATTCTTCTTCAATCAAATATATTTTTCATATAGTTATAATAACATCACATGCATCATATTTTTAAATTTTTTATTATAATTTTCATATAATTTGATTATAAATTTCATATAATTTGAATATAATTATAATATTCTCTCTATATTATATATATATATATACATAACAAAAAACTCTTCGTGGACTTAACAACCTTGCACATTCTGCACATGCATGCCAGAACTTAAAGTATAATAAAAAAATAAAATTAAAAATTAATAAAAGAAAAACGCATGTAAATAATGAAGCCACCAAAAACAACAGAAAGTTTTATGATACAATTTAATAAATCTGTAGGTAGGGAAAACTTATGATACGTCAAAACAACAGAAATCATAACTAATGACAATGCTAGAATATTTGGGGCAATATGAAAAACAAAAACTTCTATAAACAGGAAACATCTTAGAGTGGGACAATAAAGATTAACATCCATCCCTTCTGTATAAGAACAATTGTAACTCAAAAGAAGAATTGGCAAAGGGCATGAAACAAGCAGAAGTACAAACGACTAGTAGCCAATTAGTAAGTGGCTACTAAGTGACTAACAGAAGTGTGACTCAAGGACTGCCACCCAAGCCAGGATTCCTAGATTCCTCTGTCCTAATATGACTTATATAAGCAGGAAAAAAAATTGAATATTTTTTCATCAGTGCATATAATGTTATTATAACTATGTGAAGTTATAATACATGAAGTTTTTTATATCAGTGCATATGTTATTATAACTGTATGAAAAATGTAAGTGGCTAATAGAAGTGACTTTAACAAATGGAAATCTCTACTCTATGCCTTTTTCTCTTTTTCCAGTGACTGTCTTAACAGTTTTGACAGTCATGCATAAATCCATTTGCCTTTAGCCCTATATCAAATATAAATTCGTTTGTCCCAGATATTGGTGCAGATTTTCCTGTGCTTTGTGATTCCTTCCCCATCTCTCCACCAGCATTGTATATAACAATGCATACATAACTTTCCCTCCTCAGCCTAGTGCCTGCGCCGTCTTTGGGGAGCCCAAGGTCCAGCTACTTGGGGCCAGCGCTCCTTCTAGCAGTCAATGTCACTTGTCCAACTTTCTGAGTAATCTCATCAGAGGACTGAAAGTAAGAGGGACTCATGGACTGCCTTCCAAGCCAGGATTCCCAGATTCCTCTGTCCTAATATGACTTACACAAGCAGAAAAAAATATTGAAAAATATGATGCATGTGATGTTATTATAACTATATGAAAAATATATTTTCATGAAGAAGAATATATACATAAAGGAAAACAGCCATGTTGCAATGACAGAGTTATAAGTTATATATATATACAGTTTACTGTAAAACAATATTTTTTAAGCTGGTTGTTTTTAACTTTTAATAGAAAGTTAAGAAAAACATTCACAGGTGTGGTATCACGTAATGAACTTGAACTTCTGAGGGGTGGATGTAGCCTGCCCCTTTCTGGGGCCCACTAAGCCCCCTCTCCTGTCCATCTCTTCATCCTGAGCTTAAAACAGCTCTCCTTGAAGGGCAAGGTAATGAGAGAGTTAGCCATTCTGGTCCAGTACATCTTAATATATTTTAAGCCATAAAATCAAGTTATTAAAAATCTTTGAAGAGCACTAAGAGACATCAGGAGGAAACTAATGAACTATTGGTGAGAAGTTTATTTTATTCTGTATTTTACTTTAGATGTCAAGTAAACAGTAAAAAAAGTATTTTGGGTAACTTGTGAATAAATGATTTTTTTTGTTTGAAAAATTAAAATTAACATAAGCTGATGTGAGGTTTTTACTTGCTAATTCCATGAGTAACCTTACAAAACTGTGCTTCACAAGTTGATGGCTTCTCTATATTTTCTGATTACTCAGTTCATGGCTGAGAGAGGACATATACGCAATTTTTCTCCACACATTTATTTCTCCCAAAAGGGTTATTTCAAAGACATATGTCATAGTAATTCTTTGAACAATAGGGTGATTATTTTGTTTCCCCTCACAAAGACCCACCAAATATGCGATTTTGAAAATGTTAGTTTAGACCCTAGCCTGGGAAGAACTTGTACAAACCTCTTTCTCTTATAGAATCCAGGGTGAATCTACCCATCTGTTTCAGTAAAATTTTTTGAGAGGAACAGGATCTAGAAATATCCACTTAATACATTTTCAAGCTTCTAACATTAAAGGAATAGGTTTTTACTTCATTTAAATGGGTACACACTCTCAGTTATTAAAAAAAACAAAACAAAAAACCGATGGCATTATCTTTTCTCATGCATAGAGAACAATATATTTAAACTTTGTATTTGAACAGTCTTACCATTATAAGGATAGAGATGTCTCTGGTGGTCATACTTTTATTTATTTGTAAGTCTTTATAGTGCATCTTGCAATTGATTGAATCACTGCTGTAACAAGCTGTAAAGAGGTAATGGTGAAAATGTTGAGCAATCAGAAGGAAGAAAAGCCAACTTTTCAATGAAAGAGCATTGCATCTATCTTGGTTATTGGTTTTTTTGGGGCACTGTGATAGAAAACCATGAAAGTAATGCCATTCTGTACTTACAGAGACCAGGTTTATAACCTGAATATTTCACCATTTGTTGTAAGATTTCATCTTTCCACAAACAGTTTTTAAATTTGAGCAATGACTAAGCAAACAATTTTACAAACAATTTAGAGGTAAAACACATTTTATGCCTTAGTTTCAAAAGAGTCCAAAAGCTCCTTCTATGAAAACTGACAAGGGAAACTCAGAAGCAGTGCCAAAACCGCGCATGCTCACTTGGGCATTAATGGACTTTAAATGCCTTACTATGTTCTGAAACGCTCTCTCCTCAACAACAGTGAGTCAGAGGACCCTCCTGCATGATTGATGCTCTCCTTCTCCTCCCAGCCTCTCTCCCCACATACTAAGGAGGAGGCTTATGGGCTCACACAGTCCACTTAAACCTTTCCTTTGCGTGTCCTAAGACTCAGTGTTCCATCTGCTCCAAGCTCATGCTTACTCCTTTTTTCATCGATTTTCAGAAGTGGAAATGACCAATATAGAGACTAATTTCCTTGCTGATAAAATGATAAAACCAACTCTTTCCTCCCCCAACTCAACCAATACAGAAAATGGACATCAGAACCCATCTATCCCCCTTTCCTCCTTTTAAAATGGTCAAAGAAATGCTCCTCCAATCTCAGGTTTTTCCTTCTGCATGAACTTTAAATCCCATTATCTTTCATCTCCTCAGTGACCTCAGTCCATCAGTCATCCCTCTTCTCTCCCTTAACTTTCTATTTTGATGTTATTTCAAGCTTATAAAACTGATGCAGACATAGTACAAGAAAATCCCATTTATCCAAATTCAGCAATTATTTTCATTTTGCCTCACCTGCTTTAGTACTCCCTGTCTCTCCATGAGGAATTATTTCAGATCCATTGGAGAGAGACAGCTTACCTCTTAACTCCTAAATACTTCAGGTTTCTTTCCTAAGAACAATGATATTCTCTCTATAATCATAGAGCAATGATCAAAATCACAAAGTTAAACATTGACATAATACTATTATTTAATCCAGGGTTCAAATTCAAATTCCATCAGTTTTCCTATTAATGTCCTTTGTAGTTATTTTCTTTATTAAAGAAAACATTTATTTTAGGTTTAGGGATACATGTGAAAGTTTGTTATACAGGTAAAGTCATGTCACGGGGGTTTATTATACAGATTATTCTATCACTCAGGCACTAAGTTGAAAACCTAATAGTTACTTTTTCTGCTCCTCTCTCTCCTCCTACCCTCCACCCTCAAGTAGGCCAGAGTGCCTGTTGTTCCTCACTTTGAGTCCATGAGTTGTCATCATTTAATTCACATTTATAAGTGAGAACATTAGGTATTTGTTTTTCTCTTTCTATGTTAGTTTGCTAAGGATGATGGCCTCCAGCTCCATTCATGTCCCTGCAAAGGACATAATCTCATTCTTTTTTATGGCTGCATAGTATTCCATGGTGTATATGTACCACATTTTCTTTATCAAATCTAACATTGATGAGCATTTAAGTTGATTCCATGTCTTTGCTATTGTGAATAGTGCTGCAATGCATATACATATGCATGTATCTTTATGATAAAATGATTTATATTCCTTTGGGTACATACTCAGTAATGGGATTGCTGGGTTGAATGGTAGTTCTGTTTTTAGCTCTTTGAGGAATTACCACACCTTTATAGTTATTTCCTTTTCTTGCTGTAAGATCCAGTCTGGGAGGACTCTTGCATTTAATTGTCATATAGCTTTAGTTTCCTTAATCTGAGCTAGTTCCTCAATAGTTCTTCACCCTTTCTTTTGTCTTTCTTGACTTTAACAATTTTATAAAGTAAATACCAATTAATTTTTAGAATGTCCTTTAATTTGGGTTTGTCTGTGGCTTCTTCATGATCTGAATTTAAGTTTTTCATTTTTGGCAGGGATATCACAGGTATGATTTTGTGTCTCTTTCAGTATATTTTACAGAAGGTACTTGATACTGGTTTGCTCCAGTCCAATATTGGTAATATTCACTTGGTTAAAGTGATGTCTGCCATATAATTACTATACTGTGAAGTTATTGTTCTTCCCATTGTAATGAATAAAGTATTGGTTGAGGGATAATTTGAGACTATATTAATATTCTGTTCTTCATTCATCTTTCACTCACTACTTTCCAACACTACCGTTCTTTCCGCATTTGTTAGTTGACATTTTACTGGAAGAAGAGCTTTCCCTTCTCCTTCTCTATTGAGTGAATGAATGAATAACATTTACTATGGACTCACGGGTTTTACTTTTTTAAAAAATGGATTATCTAGTTCTATGATAATTAATTTTAGTTGTCAAATTTCTTAAGTTTTGGCCATTGAGTCGCTCCCCTATATCCTTTTACCTCTCTCTGCTGGCTGCTTCCCACGGCATTTAAACACTTCTCTCTCCTTTCTAGACGTAACTCTCTTATGTATCGCCATATCTCTCAGTTTCCTTCACAGTTCTATTTCTTGAAAGAGTTATCTATACTTGTGCTTTCCACTTCCTCCTTTCCCATTCACACTTCACCCTACTTATGTCTATTTTATAGCTATATTGCTCCACCAAAACTGACCAAAATCACCAAAACCAAAACTGATAAAACCATGGAAAAAAAAAGGACCACTCTGTCACTAATGGAGTAGATTTAGAAACATTCTTTTTGATAACAACTTCTCCCACCTCTCTCTGTTTTAATCTTTACATTGTCAAATAAAAACAGGCTGGGCATAGTGACACAAACCTGTAGTCCCAGCTACTGGGGAGGCTGAGCCTGGAGGATCCCTTGAACCCAGGAGTTAAGAGGCTGCAGTCAGCTGTCATCATGCCACTGCATTCTGGTCTGAGTGACAGAGCAAGACCTTGTCTCTACAAAAATAAAATAAAATAAAAACAGATACAGAAAATCACAGAGAATAAGCACATAACAGTGATTATTACAAATTAGACATCCTGGTAAACATCACTCAGGCCAAGAAATAGAACTATGCCTGCCACCCCAGAAGACTTTTCTTCCACAAGTACCCACTAACCTGACATTTCTTTGTTTTTGTCCCACATATTTGTAAGCATCCATCCTGACGTTTCTGTAAGTTTTTGTCACACATGTGTGTATCCCTAGATACTATAGCTTAGTCTTGCCCACTAAAGAAAAATCAATATATCATTTAGGTCTCTTTTCATCTGCAGATTATTCATCTCTTTCATCTCTTCCACACTTTTCTGTCCTTAACAATTTCACTGTGGAAGAACTGGGGCCCCTTTGTTGTAGAGTTTTCTAACAATCTGAATTTTGCTCACTGCATATTCCTGGTGCAGTTTAGCATGTTACTCTGTCCTCCTTATTTTCTGCAAATTGACAGCTGGGCCTAAAACACTTGGTCAGACTTGGATGTGATTTCTTTGGCAAGACCGTAGGTGGTGGTGTGTTCTTTCATCAAGAGGCATAGTATGTCTGGTTATTTATCTTTTTGCACTATTAACAGCCATTGATTCTCAACATCTAGATCCGTTAGATCACTGGGGTCTGCAAAATGGTTATATTCTAGTCTGTCATTTCTTTTTTATTTATTAGTTTGAAAGGTTTTTAAAAGAGACACTTTCACCCATTTACTATTTGGTTAGTAGAGGAAAAGCTGGATAAATTCTTGATTCATTTCTTTATAAGTTTTCAAGATAATGACTTAGTTCCCTATTGTCTTCTGAAGATAATCAACTGTTTTAAAAAATATTATTATGAACTCGTGAATTTAAACATATTTAATTAGTTTCATTATATTGTAAGTGTTATATTTATTGAATATCAAGTTGCTACACCTCTAACTAGTTTGAGCCTTCTCAGGTTAGACCCTGAGTCTTTTTGACATGGCTAGTGGTCTTTAATTTCTTTCTTGCTATCTGGTAGACCAAGATATTCCAGGAACATCTTGTACATTTCCTGCTCCATACCTGAAGCCCAGCATGTTCCCTACAAGCTCTGGATTTTTATTTCTTACATTTTTTAGAGAAAAGGTCTCCCTCTGTTGCCCAGGCTGGAATGCAATTATGTGAGCATAGCTCATTGCAGCTTCAACTTCTTGGATTCAATTAATCCTCCCACTTCAGCCTCCCAAGTAACTGGTACTACAAGTGTGTGCCAACATGACTGGCTAATTTTTAAAAAATTTTTTAGTAGATATAGGGGTCTTGCTATGCTGCCCAAAATGGTCTTGAACTCCTGAGCTCAAGTCATTTTCCCATCTCAGCCTTCCAACGTGCTGGGATTACAAGCAAGAGCCACCGTGCCTGGGCTGGTTTCTTTCTTTCTTTTCCTTCTTTCTTTCTTTCCTTCTTTCCCTCTTTCCCTCCTTCCCTCTTTCCCTCTTTCCTTTCTTGCTTCCTTCCTTCCTTCCTCCCTTCCTTCCTTCCTCCCTTCCTTCCTTCCTCCCTCCCTCCCTTCCTCCCTCCTCCTTCCTCCTTCTTCTTTCCTTCCTTCTTTCCTTTCCTCCTCCTTCCTTCCTTCCTTCCTTCCTTCCTTCCTTCCTTCCTTCCTTCC
>NC_045438.1:155688960-155689470 GCF_002776525.5 Piliocolobus tephrosceles
TCCTTCCTTCCTTCCTTCCTTCCTTCCTTCCTTCCTTCCTTCCTTCCCTCCTTCCTTCCTTCCCTCCTTCCTTACTTCCCTTCTTCCCTCAGTCCTTTCTTTTCTTTTCTGAGGCAGGTGTCCCACCTGCCTCAGCCTCCCAAAGTGCTGGGATTACAGGTATCAGGCCTATATTGATGACGGGAATTTTATATATATATATATATGTATATGTATATATATGTATATGTATGTATAATTATATATATACTTAATATATATAGTATTAAGTATATACATAGATGTGTGTATATAGGTGAGTGTAAATATGTATATATATGGGTGTGTATATATACATATGTGTGTGTATATATATGAGTATATATAGGTGTGTGTGTGTATATATATATATACTCTCCCATTGTATACACATATAATAGTCTCAGAGTAATAATATTGATGCTACAACCATTAGTTGTGATGTTTACCAGGATGTCTAATTTATAATTATAATTACCAGGATGTCTAATT
>NC_045438.1:155689480-155695952 GCF_002776525.5 Piliocolobus tephrosceles
TTACCAGGATGTCTAATTTATAATTATAATTACCAGGATGTCTAATTTAGAATTATCACTAAAGCAGTTTAAGATGTGTTTTCATAAGCCAATCTGCCCATCCCCACCCCATAATGACTGTATCCTGTCTACATTGTCAAATCATACTGCTATTACATACTATACACCCTCTCTCTTTTAACTCCATTCTGGTTCTACAAGTTGCTGTATATTTCATGCCCATCACTTGTCCTTATGTCAATGTCTCTATAGTCATCTTTGTTGTTCAAAGCTTGTTTTCTATTCTTCTGGAAGAAATCGTAAGAGCACTATTTCCTTAGTCCTTTGCTAGCGATCATAGTTTTTCTGTGCTCTTTGGCCTTGATGTTCTGTTTTGCTAGATATAAAATCTCTCGTTCACAATCATTTTATCTGAAAATCTAAACTATTTTATTCCTTATTTATCTGGTAAAATGCACTGCTCCCAACAAATGTTACGATAACCTAAGTTCATTTCTTTTATAAATTCCTTTAAAGTTCAACAATTTTACTAGATTGCATCTTAACATCGGTTGTTTTGGGTTAATATCCTCAGGTGGATTTGTGTTCTTTTAATATGTAACCTCAAATCTTTCTAAAAAAATTTTAGAACCATCCTCTGAAATTGCAGTTTTGAGTATTTCTTTGGCTTTTTTGCTTTTGGTTTTGGTTTTATTTCTCTTCTTCGGAACTGTCTGCTTGTTGGATCATCTTTGCATATCTCCAATATTTGTCACTTTCTCCTGAGTCCCTTTTGAATGTCTTTGTTTCCTTTTGAATTTAAAAATATATTTTAATTGTTTACTTCTCTTAAGACATTATTTGGTGTGTTATTCCTTTTGTGTTCCTTCTAGTTTGCTCCTCATTTCTAAATTGACTTTCTTCTTTCGTTTCTAACTCTTCTTTTTCTTTCTTTTTTTTTTTTTTTTTCTTTGAGACGGAGTCTCACTCTGTCGCCCAGTTTGGAGTGCAGTGGCATGATCTTGGCTCACTGCAAGCTCTGCATCCTGGATTCACGCCATTCTCCTGCCTCAGCCTCCTGAGTAGCTGGGACTACAGGTGCCCACCACCATACCCGGCTAATTTTTTCTATTTTTTAGTAGAGACGGGGTTTCACCATGTTAGCCAGGATGGTCTCCATCTCCTGACCTCGTGATCTGCCCACCTCAGCCTCCCAAAGTGCTGGGATTACAGGGGTGACCCACTGTGCCCGGCCTCTAACTCTTCTTGAGTTCTATCATCCTATGTAAGTTTTTCTAATTCTGATATATGTTGATCTTTTATGTCTTGTGTCATTTTCTAATGTCTTTTAGCTCATTGCACATATGTAACCATTTTCATTTATTTATTTTTTAATCATTTTGTGATGAAGGCTCACTTTGTCACCCAGGCTAGAGTCCAGTGGCATGATCTTGTCTCGCTGTAGCCTCTGCCTCCCAGGTTCAAGTGATTCTCCCACCTCAGCCTCCTAAGTAGTTGGGATTACAAGCATGTGTCACCACGCCTGGCTAATTTTTGTATTTTCAGTAGAGACAGAGTTTCACCATGTTGGCCAGGCTGGTCTTGAACTCCTGACCTCAAGTGATCCACCCACTTCAGTTCCCACAGTGGTGGGGTTGCAGGCGTGAGCCACCGCGCCTGGCTCCATTTTGATTTATTTTTGGAACATATCTTTTGGCATGTTTTTACTCTCTACAGCATACTATTCTGCTTATTATTCTCTTTTGTCTTATAGAAACATTGTAAGAAATTTGAACTTAATAATTCTCTGTTGCTCGTTTTGGTGAAAAATTTAGTTTTTCTGAACTTTTAGAAAGAGGCATATAACATTAGAAAAGGTAACTTTTCTAATGTTATAAAGCACCTTCGGTTACTCTCATGCAAGGTTAAACATTTTTGGGGGCATGATTCAAAATATTTCTTGTCTCTATTTCCTTCTCCTAATTTGAGCTAGACCTTTCTTTCCTATGCTCAATTTTGATTTCACTTGTCTAGTGTGGAGGCCTTTCCTGTGAGGAGCTCTGAAGCTACAGCTTCAGGAGTTAAGATGGGTTAAGTCACTCCAGCCTCTTGAGACCTTCCTACTGTGAGTTTGTCTTTTAGAAATGAAGAGCATCAGAGTGAGGAAACCCCTGTCAGTTTCAGCCGCTGTTCTCCAACTGCCTCACAGTACCTTCCAGTGAATTCCTTGGGCTAAATTGGGGTTCTGTCCTCAGATGTGTCAGGGACCTTGTTGCTCCCACCTGCCTTCACCCACACAGAAGCTGAAACCATGTGGTGTCTGTGACTGTTGATGGCTTGTTGTCACCGCCTTGTGTTTTGGGGGTCTTCAGGGTATCCTGTGATTGATTCTCATTCTCCATATGTTTTGTTTTGCGATTTCATTTCTCTCTCTCCCTTTATATGGGAAATTTGGGAAGATCCAAATACTATTCCACTGTGTGCCTTGCGACCATCCGCTAGGCATTCTTAAAACATTCTATTACCTTAATTTTTATTCCAGCAATTTCTTCTAGTCTTTCTTCTTCCTTCTCTTACCACCCTCTTTCAGTTTTCTTTCCAGGCTCTTCCTTCTACCAGTCCCCTAAATGTTGGGGTTCCCTGTAGTCCTTTTGTTTTACTAACTCTGTATTTTCTCTGCGGTCTCTCTGGGAGTTTGGATATAATTCCACAGATTTCATTGCCACCTAAATTCTGATAACTCAAAAAAACCTGTATTTACAGGGATAACCTGTAAATACATATTTTGCCTTCTGAACCTCAGACATATATATATACACACACACATATATACACATACACACACAGATATATACACAGATATACATATCTGTGTATATATATTTGTATACATATGTGTATATATACATATATATGTATTGTATATATGTATCTGTATATATATGTGTGTATATATATCTCACACAATGTGTATCTGTATATACAGATACACATTGTGTATGAGAGAGATATATACATATATCACAATTGCCTATGGGATTTTCTTATTTGTACCTCTTTTAGGCCCCTCAAACTCAATGTATTCAGAACTGAATTAATCATCTCACACCAAAGTCTTCTTCTCTTTTTTCCCCTGTGTCAGTAACAAGCACCATATGCATTCATTTACTCAAGCCATACATCGTTTGCTTTTTCTTTCTCATCCTAACCCAATTAATTCTTACTGTTACCTTCTAAGTAGTTTCCAAGTTTGTTTCTTTGTCTCTGTTCCATCCTGGAATACCACAATATTTTCCCAGGTGACATCCTAAGTTCTAAAACTGCCTCTAGCAACATGCATTGGAGTTGCGATGGGTAATATGGAAGCATTTCCTCCTGTTTCCCCACTTTCTCCCTCTTACTCTTGCCTTCTGGAACCCAGGACAGTGTTGAAAGAAGCACAATAAGCAGGTGGAGCTGGGGTCCTGTGGGATGATGTCACCGGCACGCCACATCTAGGCTGAGTTAGGCAAATCAGCCTAACTCAAAAAATCGCAGTCCGGATGCGGTGCCTCATGCCTGTCATCCCAGCATTTTGGGAGGCTGAGGTGGAAGGATCACTTGAAGCCAGAAGTTGAGACCAGCTTGGGCAACAGAGCAAGACATCATCTCTACCAAAATAAATAAATAAATATATATGAATGAATAAGTAAATAAATTAGCTGGACATGATGGTGTGCACCTGTAGTCCTAGCAACTTGGGAGGCTGAAGCAGGAAGATTGCCAGAGCCCAGGGAGTTGAGGCTGCAGTGAGCTGTGATGTGGCACTGCACTCTAGCTTGGGTAACAGAGGAGACCCTCTCACAAAAAAAAAAAAAAAAAAAAAAAAAAAAAAAAAAAAAAAAAAAAAAGAAAGAAAGAAAGAAAAGAAAAAAGAAAAACATTCTGTGCTCAGAAGCTGTGGAGGAGAAAAAAATATAAATCGGCTCTGTTATATAACGGCTTAGTTGCTTCTTATGACATAGAATTAAATCTGTTCAAGTCTTAAACTGATGACTAATAGAAATAGAGCAATGGCAGTTTACTTGAGGCAGTTTACTTATCATGTGTCTCATGTGTTTCCTTCCAACTCCTTTTTATGGAGACTGGGTCTCACAATGTTGTCCAGGCTATTCTTAAACTCCTGGGCTCAAGGGATCCGATCCCCTGCCTCAGCCTCCCAAATAGCTGGGATTACAGGTAAGCAGAACCGAAACTGACTGTTGCCTTCCAACTCTTGCACTTTCTCCATGCCTGCCCTTCCACGCACAACTTTCTTGTCTTTCGCTCCCTCTTCCTTGTTTTTATCCCACCTGGCTGTCCCTTTCTTCTTGTCATCTCCAATCCCTTCCCAATCCCAGTTTTCATTCTCTCCTTCCCTGGTATTCCATTAAAGTCGTCCTGATTGGCTTTTCCGTGGAAGTTGTATTTGCCACTTGACCACTGTCTGGTCAGTTTTCACTCTCATGTTTCCACTCCATTTCTGCGTGCATTTTCTTTCTTTTCTATTTATTTATTTATTTATTTATTTATTTATTTATTTATTTATTTTTGAGACGGAGTCTTGCTCTGTCACCCAGGTTGGAGTGCAGTGGCCCGATCTCAGCTCACTGCAACCTCCGCCTCCCAGGTTCAAGCAATTCTCCTGCCTCAGCTTCCTGATTAGCTGAGATTACAGGCACACACCACCAGGCCCAGCTAATTTTTGCATTTTTGGTAATGACAGGGTCTCACCATGTTGATCAGACTGGTCTCAAACTCCTGGCCTCAGGTGATCTGCCCGCCTCGGCCTCCCAAAATGCTGGGATTACAGGCGTGAGCCATGGTGCCCGTTCTCTGGGTGCATTTTCTATGGTGGCTGCATTGTTCTGACTATGGTGGCTGCATTGCTTCCTCAATGGATACTCATACAAAGGCCTCGTTATGCCAGACTCTCACTCTTTAGCATATTCCTTCTGCCTTCTCATGTTTGTGTGCCAGGTAAGGAAAATGGCCTTCAAAGTAGGACTGCATTTCCAATTTTGCAAAGGAAGAAAAAATTATACTCATCCTCTTAGATGTGTGTAGAATTATATTCCATTAGACTTTCCTTATTGGATTTTCTTCTCAACAGTGCATTTCTAGCCTTTCTTAAGTCAGTTCTGGTCCCTTGGAGCTACATCAGAATTCACTGTTGAGCAGGAGAACTGTCTCCCTTTTGTAAACTGGACTCTGGGGGCCAAGAATCTATTACTGCTGGTATTGTGGGTTGAAACTAACTCTGTACACATAGCAATCCAACCTGGGCTGCTGGTTGTTGGAAGACAGCTGGGGTTTGGGGTGTAATGGGTGTTTGTGTGTTGGGGGAGAACAATCACAATTTAGTCTCTGCCTTGAACACATCTGTTGGTGGCAGGATTGGCTGTGTTGATTGCCTGGTGAGGAGTCTCTCCACAGCATGAGCTTGTTATGCCAGGAACTCCTGCTGGGCACCTTGCTGCTCTTTGCTGCTCCAGCAAAGAAAACCAGAGGGATTGACATTTCTTTTTAAACACGCAAGGACCTGAGCCAAGTGAAGGAAAAAATACATCAACAAATTTCAAAGCATCCTCTCTTGGTGCACAAGGTCTGTTAGTTTTATAGGCAACATTTTCAGTATTTCTTAATCAGGTAACACATCATGGCCATCCACAGTTACCACTTGCCCAGTCTGAGATCTCTGCAGTGATGGCATGTAGGCTACTGAGAAGTCAATGAACCCCACCAATTCCTGACAGGTGAGAAGGTGAGCCTACAAACCAAATGGAGGTGTGGAGACTGCATTCCTGAAATAGGGGGGTGTGCTGAGCATGAAGAAGGTAACTTTAGAGATGTAAGTAAAGGACTCTGAGAAACTGTCCAGGCTTCTGGTAGAGAACAGCCTTCCCCCTCCCATTGTGCCTCATATTGGTTCATTTCCAGCCTCCAGGGAGCAAACAAGCAGGGTCTATGCTAGACAGTACAATGGAGTCCCCAGAATTCACATCCAGGCAGCCCAGCATTCAGAGTAGTGAAAGGGAAGAAACTGTTCTTGCTTAAGTCAGAGTGGACTTTTAATCCCACCTAGATCCTCATGTAGGCTCTCAACCTAGGTTGAGTATAGAGGCTGATGCCTGTAATCCCAGCAGGAGTGAGATCGAGGGAGGATCACTTGTGGCTAGGAGTTCAAGACCAGGACCACCCTGGGCAACATAGTGAGGCCTTATTTCTACAAAAAATAAAAAATAAAATATAGCCATGGGTTGTGGTACACACCTATAGTCCTAGCTACTCAGGAGGTTGAGGAGGGAGGATCACTTGAGTCCAGGAGGGTAAGGCTACAGTGAGCCATGATTATGCCACTGCACTCCAACCTGGGTGACAGAGTGAGACCCTGTATCAAAGAAGGAAGGAAGGGAGGAAGGAAGGAAGGGAGGAAGGAAGGAAGGAAGGAAGGAAGGAAGGAAGGAAGGGAGGA
>NC_045438.1:155696052-155706091 GCF_002776525.5 Piliocolobus tephrosceles
GAGGGAAGGAGGGAGGGAGGGAGGGAGGAAGGAAGGAAGGAAAGAAGGAAGGAAGGAAGGAAGGAAGGAAGGAAGGAAAAGGAGGTAAGAAAAAAAGAATCTCAGCCTTCTTCTCAGGGCTTTAAAGTCCTGCGTTTCAAAGTATATTAGTCTGTTTTCATGCTGCTGATGAAGACATACCTGAGACTGGGCAATTTACAAAAGAAAGAGGTTTAATTGGACTTACACTTCTACATAGCTGGGAAGCCTCACAATCATGGTGAAAGGTGAGGAGGAGTCAGTCACATCTTATGCGGATGGTAGCAGGCAAAAAAAGAGAACTTGTGCATTGAAACTCCCATTTTTAAAACCATCAGATCTCGTGAGACTTATTCACTATCATGAGAACAGCACGGGAAAGACCCACTCCCATGATTCAATCACCTCCCACCAGGTTTCTCCCATGGCACGTAGGAATTGTGGGAGTTAAAATTCAAGGTGAGATTTGCATGGGGACATAGCCAAACCATATCACAAGGTCGATAAAATGCAGTCCTACTGACCCAAAAGTGTTTCAAATGTGGCAATGAAAAACAAAAAAGTATCAGTCCCCTAGGACTGGTTTCTTCAGGCTAACACTTAAAATTTCGATCTGTCTTTCTCAACATTGAAAGAGATCCCAATGCTCATTATAAATACTTATCAGAAAAAGCTGGAAGAAAACCGAGAAAATGACTTTTAATATTGGACATCATTTGGTGTGACAGCACCTGTAAACATGTCTCAAAATAGGACCCTGGAGACAATGACAGCAATGTGAGGCCAGGATGGGGTGAAGTTAGTCTGAGGACATGAAAAGGCAGCAAAAAATAGCACAGGCTAGGATATGAATCAAAAAGCCTTTTTATATGGCTGGTCTTCTCTTTAATTGCCTATTTGCCTGGTTTTCATGGCAAAGTGTGTCTGTGGGAAATGCCTGAGCAGAGAACCAAGGCCTAATGATTCAGCTTGACAGCAATGCTGACTGGAGAAAACTACAAATGCACACATGGCTTGTCTGTCTAGTTTAATCATCTTTGCTAGACAGTTGCCTAACCATCCACATCTATTCAACAGTTTGATCCATCTTAAGAGCACCTGCTATGGGCCATGTCCAATGATCTGAGTGATGGCTGGAGTTCCAGGGTTAATGGATGGCTCAAACATTGTGGTCAGGTGCTGCTACGGGTGATTTGCACACACGGCAGTTTAAACTTTGCAGAGCTGATTCGTACGAACTCCCGATCACCTTTCACCATCCATCTGCTCTCCATTCTTCACCAGCTAAGCTACTTGAAAGAATTGACTTCACATGGCTTCTCACTTCCTCACCTCACGTGGGCTACTCAGCACCCTAGGATTTTGCTTTAGCTACCACCTCATGGACATGTTGCCATATTTAGCAGAATCTCCTCAGTTCTTATCGGATCTGACATGACAGTTCACTTCCTCACTTGACATCTCAGCCTTTTTGGTTCTCTTCATACATCACTGAACATTTTAGCTCCATGTTCTGTGTGGCCCCTTTGTTTGCCCCACTGCCATTGGTATCCCCACGTTAGCTTCAGCCCAGTGGTTTTCTCTCATTGGATATCTCTGTACCCATATGCCCATTCTCATGTGCTCAACCACATCCTAGATACTGATGAGCCCCATATCTGCCCAGCACAGAATTCTCCCCTGAAATTTAGATTGTTTACCTAATTCCTGATAAACCTAATGAATCAATCTCCATCTAGGCACTAGCTCCGCTTCAGCTAAACTCAACTGATCCATGCGGATGGCATCATCTTTGGCTCTGTATTTATTCTAGGTTGATTCTATATCCCAGTCAACAAACCGTGAAAGCATCTGTGAATGTTTACTGCCATCGTTCTTACTCTCTCACAAAAATATATCCCCCAAAGCAATCAATTTTTACTTTATAATTATCTCTATAATTATTTCTTCAAACCGTCACTGCCTGTTTCGCCTTATGCTATCCCAGAACAGAAACTCTCTGGTGGGGAATATTGTATCAGCCCCTGATTATTTTACCATCATTTGATCTTTTTCCTATCACATTCATTTTTTACAAAGCAAATTGTGAAAAATGCCTTAAAATCTTTCATTGGCTTTCCAGGACCAGCAGAATAAACCCCAAGCTCTTTGACATGGTGTACATATATCTGACTCTGACCTGGCCTCTGCCTTCCCTCAAATTTCATCTTTAGTATTTTATACTCTAGCAACACTAAACACTGAACATAGACCACTGTTTACTTCCCTGCGTTTGCTCATGCCATTCCTCTACTGGGAAGGTCTCTTCCACCATCCATACATTTTGATTTTTTTTCTATGCATTTTTTTTTTTTTTTTTTTTTTTGAGATGAAGTCTTGCTCTGCCACCCAGGCTGGAGTACAGTGACATGATCTCAGCTCAGTGCAACCTCCGTCTCCCCGGTGCAAGCAATTCTTCTGCCTCAGCCTCCCAAATAGCTGGAACTACAGGTGCATGCCACCACACCAGGCTAATTTTTGTATTTTTAGTAGCAATGGGGCACCATTTTGGCCAGGCTGGTCTTTAACTCCTGACCTCATGATCCGCTCCCATTGGCCTCTCAAAGTGCTGGGATTACAGGCTTGAGCCACCATGCCCAGCCTTTTCTATGCATCTTTTCAAAAGGACTTCAAGTTCTACCTCCTTAGGAAGTCTTTGCAGTTCCCTCCTCCCCACTCCCCAAACCCACTCTGGTGGATTATGGGATCTTCTGTAATCCCATAACTTGCACATTTCTCCTTGCTTGAACTTATAATAACGTGTTGCAATGTTAATGCCTCTGTCTCCCACTAGGCTTTGAATTCCTTGAAGTCAAAGTCTGATCCCTTCATCATTGTATGTTCAAATCCAAGCACAATTCTTGACCTAGTGAGTACTCAACTAGTGATTGTTGAACAACTAAGTTAGTCTGTGAACAGGTCTGGTTCTTAGTTTCCTTTGGTAAATTAAAGTATAGGAAGCGGTAAAGAATGTGATCACTATAAAAGGAGTACACATCATTTGTAATTGTTACAGTTATTTTAAATGCAATTACTTTAAGAGAAACACTAATGGATGTGGAATTAAAAAAAAAAGAAGAGTTTGCATGCAGTAGGGGATGAGAAATGAGCAGGAGAGGGGTCAGAAAATACACTGAGGAGGGTCTGTCATTTAAATGGGAGGTTGAGGAGTACAGCAAGAGGTCTGGCTAGTAAAAATGGGCTCTGGAGCACCATCTAATTAGGGCCCTTTTTTATGTGTAACGAAAGAAACAGCAGTAACAAATATACTGGGGGAAAAAAGCTAACTCCTTTTTCCATTCCAGCAGGGGGCGGGTGCATCAGCTGATGAAGTACAAGGTTCTTATTTAGGGTGGCACTTGGGAGAGAGAATCTCCATGAGGAGAAGGAGAGAAGTGGTAGGGAAGTACCTAGGAGGAGATTCACACTCTTGGATGGCAAGATGACCTTTCCCTTTGATTGCTAGGAATGGAAGAAGTTCACTCAGTTTAAGCCATGAGCCAGTCCGCCTTGCTTTCTGGGGAGATGGTCAGTGCTCTGCTACCTAGGAATCAGCAGGAAGCTGTCACTCATCAAAAACACAAATTAGATTCTCTCCCGACCCACCTGTACAGTCCTTTTAGGGTCCAAGGACTCACGCAACCAGCGCCTTTGGCTTATCTGTCAAAAGAGGGTAAGTTTTCGAAAAGCAGAAGTCACTGGAGAGAAAAGGAGATCTTATCCCAGGCAAGAGGAGCAGGAATGTCAGGAATCTGGAAGTGCAAAAGTGTAGTGTACAAGTTATCTAACCTGTAGAGTATAGTAAAATTGGAAGCTACAACTGAAAAGCTATATTAAGTGAAATGGTATATTTGAGTTCCAGAATTTTCCTTTTGTGCTATGCAAATATATATATATGCATATATTCTGCAGACTTATCTGTGAATTTCCAGAGACCACAGTGGTAGATAAATGGGTGGCTGGACAGGGAGCCAGCATGAGAATCACTGCTACAATCACACTGCAATTGTCAGAAGACACTGCAAATGTCACCACTAAACAATTGATGCCACGAGTTGGGCCACCACTGCCCAGCACTGGCTGTGGGGTCTCCTCTGTACTTTAGCCACTGTGGTCCCTGGAAATTCAATGCAACTGCTGCTATTGAGGTTGCCCACAACCACCAAAGCTTCTCTGTAGCTTTCCTCTTTTCATTATGAACTCCTAAGTCATTCTTGACTTGGTACAATTGATGGGCCAAACCTGTTAGGTGCCCAAGCTGTCTTCAAGGGAGACTGGCAAACAGGCATTTGGGAAATGACTGTCTCTCAGCAAAACTCATCAGGTGGAGATTTTTCCAAACATAGAAGGCACAAGACAGTGGAACTAAACATAAAATAAAAAATTTTAAAAGCGGCAAATTCCTACATGTGGTCATTTAAGTCAGGCTGTTAAAGTTGTAATCAATCATTCCTTCACTAAGAGTAATGTTAGAAATTGAAGTAATGCACTGTATCAATCACATGATAGCTCAGTAACGTGACAAGTTCTTTTTGTTTTTTACAGTAAAGGTAGTTTTCAACCTTTGAATACATTTGTTTCACAAATTCTACTTAAACATTTGTTTGAAACTAGTTTTGTTGTCCAAAGGAATGAAATATTTCACATGTAGTTTGTTTTCTTGGCCATGACACTTCCATTTAACTCCAAATGTTATCTGAAGTATAAGAGAAAAAGGAAGGGATGTTTACGTATGATTGCTTTTCAAACACAGTTTTCTCTCTCCCCTCTTTTGCAATCGCTTCTTAGTTCTTTTTTATGCAGTATAACTGGGGCTATAGTCACGGGGTCTTTTGCATCTTCCAAAATATTTGTCTCTGTCATTATACATGACAGACAGCTTGAATGGATGGGTCATTTGTAGGTCCTGCTGTCTTTCTTGAGGACTTTGGGGCAGAACTCCAACTGGTTCTAACATTACGCAGAGAATAAGACCAGTCTGGATCTTTTTCCCTTGATATTTTTACTTGCGGGTTCAATGATTCTTTATCTTTGAAGTCCAGTTACATTTACTGACACATTATCTAATGTCTGCTGCTTTCAACTTTACTTCTCCATCCTCGAATTAATTCCCTGTTTTCTTCTCCTTTCCAAGAAGAAGAGTGAAGCCCAGCCTGGGACCAGTGCTCCCACCCCATCACATGTGCCTGCTATTGGGCTGCACTTTTTCATCCTCCTCTCTCTCACCTGACTTGTCTTGCCTTCTTGTGGGCACCTTTTCTCTGAATAATCATGCCTGCATCCTCTCCCTCATTAAAAAACAATAGATTTTTGTCTGCCCCTGCTAAACCTGAAAGCTACTACCTTTCCCCACTTGGCATCACCAACTTTGCACACCTCCAATCCTGCTTTTACCCTTTCTCCCGTATAGAATTGAAAGTTTACTCACTAAACTGGAGGCTCCTTCAAGCTCAGGTTCCCCATGTATCTCAGCTTCTAACACAATGCCTGGAATGTGTGTGTGTGTGTGTGTGTGTGTGTATCTTTAAAAGATTTATTCAAATTCAGACCTACCCCAGAATTCTCTGTGGCCATCCACTTCAATGAGTTTGAAATGAGCTAAACTAATAGTCAAAGAACAAAAAATAAGTATATGGGGAGGGAGAGGAAGGGCCTGTTTTGCTACAAACCTCTTCAGAGGTTACATTTATGAAGTCTGTTGGAGGGTATGGAAGAGAGCTCAAAGAGGAACTAGTTATAATAAATGAAGACTCCCAGCACCATCCCATCTCATCATTGTTTTCTTTCCTTTTCTTCCTTAAAGGCAAATAAATCCCCAGAGCTTCCATTGTCACCTCTGTCTGGCTCCATGACTCCTGACCCTGGAGTCGCAGCTGCACTACACACCTTCTCCTCTACTTGTCTGACATCCTCACCTGGTGTTCTTAAATCTCAGTATATTGAAATCCCAACCTCAAACTCCCACCAAAACAGTTTCTGTTTTCCTCTTGAAGCCTCTATTTTCCTGGCTGATTTCATTGGCCTCTTGATTGCCCAAGCTCAAGACCTAACGGCCCTCTGACTTCTTCCAACTTGTCCCTCCATGCAGTCTCGTGCCAGGTTATTTTATTCTACTTTTATAATATCCATGGATTCCTCCTTTCTATTCCCACATGCATTGTGTTGCTTTTGCTCCTTTTATTCCTTGGCTCACATATTAAAACTGGCTTCTACTGCACCTTTTGTCTACTCATCTTCCTAGCCATTGTATGCACACTGCTACCAGAATAATATTCTGCTGAAACCCATTCGGTCCTCTCAATTGCCACCAAGTGCAGAAGAAGGAAAAAGAAAACAAAAACATCAACAAAACAAACACTTCCTTCTGTGTCCAAAGTGACAAAGCAATATGATCTCATCTTACTTTTCTGTCCACTACTAAAGCAAACTGTATTCAGTGTTCCTGCCCTTCCCCTGGGCACAGTGTCTGTGCTGGGAATGCACTTTATAGACCATTCATTTCTGATATAACATAACTCAGTGCTCAATACAGACTTCACCCCCTTAGCAAAACTCTTCATGCTCCCCACACCTGGTTATGACACCTTTTGCTATAAGCTGCTTTAGACCATTGTCAGAATTCTTCTTGGGACATTTCTCTTCAGAGTATATTGTGGTAACTAATGAACGTGTGATGTCTCCCATGGACTGCTAGCACGTTAACACCACATCTGATGTACACCTGTGTCTGCCATGGTACCAATCCTAGAGATTCACACTGGGGGTCTATGGCTTTTTAGATTGTATGCTTCCATTATATTTTTAAAAAAGTTTTAGCATATATCACTGTCTTGGGTTGAATATGGTGAAGTCCTGAACCCCATTATTGTGACTGTGATCTTTGTTGGAAACAGGGGTTTTGCAAATACATTCAAGTTAAGAAGTCATGCTGGATTAGGGAGGGTTATAAATGCAATGACTATTATACTTATCATGAGGAGGAGATTTGGAGGCCCAGAGACACGCAGGGGAAGAGGCCTTGTGAAGATGGAGGCAGGGATTGGAGTGATGCAGCTGCAATGCAAGCCAAGGACCACCATGAGTTGCTGGTAAACACTAGAAGCTAGAAAGAGGAGAGGAAAGCCTCTTCCCTAGGGCCTTCTGAGGGTGTGTAGCCCAGCTGACACCTTTGGGTTTGAACTTGTAGCCCCTTGAATTGTGAGAATAAATTTCTGTTGTTTTAAGCCATCCAGTTTACGGTAATTTGTTATGGCAGCCCTAGGAAACAAATATAACTACCTCTGTGGAAATTAATATAACCATACATATAGGTGATTATATTAATCATATATATGTGTATGTGTATAATTTTATGTATACATTATATACTTGAGATACTATACTAATATATACATTACAAAGCACATAAAAGCACAGAAGTTTTTAAAGTACAGGAGAAAAATAAATTATATTTTTGTGTTCTAATGGACATCACTGAATATTCTGAGGGTATTCAAGGACAGCAGCTTAGTAGATGCCTAATAAATGTCTGTTGCATTTAATGAGCCCGTGGAAACTAGATATAACCATTTGGACCTTTCAGATTAGACCTCCTTTAGCTTTTGCTTTCTAATTATATGGCATTATAATCAGAAAATATTGGATATGAAAATACCATTTTGACCTTTCATATTAGACCCCCTTTAGCTTTTGCTTTCTAATTATATGGCATTATAATCAGAAAATATAATCTGTATGATATTGATTTTGAGGAATTTTTAAAACTTTCTTTTTTGCCGAACTCTTGTCAATTACTATGACTATTGATATGTGTTTGAAGGAGTGTGTATTTTCTGATATGTAAGTACCTGTCTATATCTACATCTACATCTATACCTCTATCTGTCCATCTATATTTATAAGTTGTGTTGTTAAGTCTTTCTTGTGTGTGTGCATCATCTATCTAATCTATTTTGGAGGAGGGACCATTAAAATCTTCAACTCCAAGCAGATGAATCTATATTGGTTTTCCTTTATGTATTTAAGGCTATATTGTTGGATGCAGTTACATTTCAGATCAGTTTGGAGCCTCACTGAGTTATCCTTCTTTTTTTTGAGGTGGAGTCTCACTCTGTCACCCAGGCTGGAGTGCAGTCGCTTGATCTCAGCTTACTGCAACCTCCGCCTCTCGGGTTCAAGCGATATTCCTGCCTCAGCCTCCTGAGTAGCTGGAATTACAGGCACCTGCCACTACGCTCGGCTAATTTTTGTATTTTTAGTAGAGACGGGGTTTCACCATGTTGGTCAGGCGGCCTTGAACTCCTGACCTCTTGATTCTCCTGGCTCGGCCTCCCAAAGTGCTGGGATTACAGGCATGAGCCACCACACCTGGCCAAATTATTCTTCTTATAGTAAATGATGCATCTCTTTGATCCTTATTTTTTTGTCTTAAATTTTATTTTGACTAATGATAAAATACAGTATGTTATTTTAACTTGTATTTATTTGATATTTCCATATTTTAATCTTAGATATCTTTTTATTGTAAATACATCTCATAGACTATATTGTTGACTTATATTGTTTTGTTTGTGTTGTTTTTAATCCAGTCTGAGATGCTTTATTCTTTGATCTGAATTTATATCACTTACACTTATTGTGAATACTTCTTTCTGCCATTTTTTTATTTACTGTATTTTGTTTTTAAAAGTATTCTCCATTTCTACTTTCTCTCCATTAAATTATATATATTTTTTCTTCTCCCTCTGGGACTTCTGTATTATACAAATATTTACATTTTTCTACTTCTTGCATACATTCAATTTTTCCTCCCTCTCTAGGACTCATATTAAATAGGCTTTTTTCACTTTGTCCTTTTCTCTGTATCTCTTAACTTTTCTACATTTTATCTCTTATTAATGTCTTCTTGGAGAGTTTCTATACCTAATATTACAATTTAGTAATTGGTTTTCACTCTATCCGTTCTGCAAATTCACCACCTTTTAAAGACTTTATGTAGCTATAAAGTTTTTCATGTCCATTTTCACCAAATGTTGCTCAATTATAATTGCTGACCTCAGCTCTATGTTTGCGATATTCTCCCTTATGGAAAATACAATGGAAAATTGTCATTATGCTTATTTTAAATTCTTGTTCTCTGTGCTTGTTAATTCTGTTGACTTTAGCATAGTGTTTCCGTATGTGAACTAAATTCTGTGCCGCTTGTGCTTGTCAGATACCCCCTTATTTTCTCTGGGAGCTCATATCCTTTTGGATCTATTAACCCATATTGGTTGGTGATGTGTACACAGTGGGAGGGACAAATGCCTCAGCCCTAGCTTCTACCCCCTGGTTGGTTAGGAAAAGGAGCATATGCTCAGATTGGAGAGCCTCTGATGGCACAATCTGAGTTACTCCACGCCCATCCCCTACCATGAAGCGACTTTGCCTCTTAAGAATTCCCCTCCCTGATAGGCATGGGCAAGGACTTCATGTCTAAAATACCAAAAGCAATGGCAGCAAAAGCCAAAATTGACAAATGGGATACGATTAAACTAAAGAGCTTCTGCACAGCAAAAGAAACTACCATCAGAGTGAACAGGCAACCTACAGAATGGGAGAAAATTTTTGCAATCTACTCATCTGACAAAGGGCTAATATCCAGAATCTACAAAGAACTCAAACAAATTTACAAGAAAAAAACAAACAACCCCATCAAAAAGTGGGCAAAGGTTATGAACAGACATTTCTCAAAAGAAGACATTCATACAGCCAACAGACACATGAAAAAATGCTCATCATCACTGGCCATCAGAGAAATGCAAATCAAAACCACAATGAGATACCATCTCACACCAGTTAGAATGGCAATCATTCAAAAGTCAGGAAACAACAGGTGCTGGAGAGGATGTGGAGAAATAGGAACACTTTTACACTGTTGGTGGGATTGTAAACTAGTTCAACCATTATGGAAAACAGTATGGCGATTCCTCAAGGATCTAGA
>NC_045438.1:155716091-155718313 GCF_002776525.5 Piliocolobus tephrosceles
ATTTCCAGAATCTACAAAGAACTCAAACAAATATACAAGAAAAAAACAAACAACCCCATCCAAAAGTGGGGAAAGGATATGAACAGACATTTCTCAAAAGAAGACATTCATACAGCCAACAGACACATGAAAAAATGCTCATCATCACTGGCCATCAGAGAAATGCAAATCAAAACCACAATGAGATACCATCTCACACCAGTTAGAATGGCAATCATTAAAAAATCAGGAAACAATAGGTGTTGGAGAGGATGTGGAGAAATAGGAACACTTTTACACTGTTGGTGGGATTGTAAACTAGTTCAACCATTATGGAAAACAGTATGGCGATTCCTCAAGGATCTAGAACTAGATGTACCATATGACCCAGCCATCCCACTACTGGGTATATACCCAAAGGATTATAAATTATGCTACTACAAAGACACATGCACACGTATGTTTATTGTGGCACTATTCACAATAGCAAAGACTTGGAATCAACCCAAATGTCCATCAGTGACAGACTGGATTAAGAAAATGTGGCACATATACACCATGGAATACTATGCAGCCATAAAAAAGGATGAGTTTGCGTCCTTTGTAGGGACATGGATGCAGCTGGAAACCATCATTCTTAGCAAACTATCACAAGAACAGAAAACCAAACACCGCATGTTCTCACTCATAGGTGGGAACTGAACAATGAGCTCACTTGGACTCGAGAAGGGGAACATCACACACTGGGGCCTATCATGGGGAGGGGGGAGGGGGGAGGGATTGCATTGGGGAGTTATACCTGATATAAATGATGAATTGATGGGTGCTGACGAGTTGATGGGTGCAGCACACCAACATGGCATATGTATACATATGTAACAAACCTGCACGTTATGCACATGTACCCTAGAACTTAAAGTATAATTAAAAAAAAAAAAGAATATTAACATCTGCATTCTGCTCTCTATCTATAATTCTGATAGTTGTTTCATCATGATTTCACATTAAAATGAATGCAATACTCAATACTCATTGTTTGGGTTCAGTGTCCACCTTTCTGAGACCTTTATTTTGATTCATCTTTTGATTTATTTCACTTTGGAGCCACTGCTTTCATCAAAGGCTTGTGGGTATGCTCTCTTCTGATTATTGCCTGACCAAGAATATCTGTTAGTTTAGTACCTGAGCAATAATTTAAACTGAATATTATATTCTTCAGTAATATTTTTCTGCAGATTTTATGTATGTTTTTGTATTACTTCCTGGAATTTAATGGCAGTTACTTTTCCATTTTGTAAGTAAATTGCATTTCCCTTGGATAAGTAAAGATTTCTTTTCTCTCATTACACTTAATGTTCAGTAACCTCTTTATGACATGTCTTCATGTAGATCTTCTATTAATAGAAATCTGACACAGAACACGAAATGTCCTTGTGTTCTGTAGATTTAGTGCTACCTATATTTAGGTAAATTTTCTTCTGTTAGATCTTTTCAAAAATTAATTGTGAAAGATATATACAGCTGCAGTTTGGGGGTCTCTAAGGCCACCCTCAGGTTCAGTGATTCACTGGAAGGACTCACAGAATTCAACAAAGCTGTTATACTCAAAATTACAGTTTATTATGGCAAAAGGATACAGACTAAATTCAGCAAAGGGAAGGGGCATGTGAGACAGCATGCCAGACACCAGAGGTGGGCTTCCAGTTGTCTTCCTCTATGGGAGCTGTGCAGACAGGGCTCACCTGTCCCAACAATGACGTGTGTCAACATGCATGGGTACTGCTAAACAGGCAGTTCAACCAGGCTCAGGATTTATGCGCTTGTGTCCAGACACATACACAGGCGTGGTCGACCACCCACATGGCTGACCTTCAGCTCCAGCTCCTCCAGAGGTCAAGCTGCTATCTCCAGCCCTGGGCTACCACCATAAATCACATTGTTAGCATGGACTGTCTGGTCTGGACCTAGGCCTGGGTAAAGAAACATACTCTTACCAGGCAGGACATTTTAAGGGATTAGAGGTTACCTACCTCTCAGGAGCTGCCCAAGGGCCAGGCCTTTTTAGGGGCAAGGTTAGTAAAGCACAACAGGAAACTGCATAAAAAACACATGTAGATTAGATAGATCAGTAGATAGGTAGATAGATAGATAGATAGATAGATAGATAGATAGATAGATAGATACTAGGTAGATAGGTAGATAGATAATAGGTAGGTAGATAGATGATAGGTAAGTAGGTAGAT
>NC_045438.1:155718323-155729890 GCF_002776525.5 Piliocolobus tephrosceles
TAGATAGATAATAGGTAGGTAGATAGATGATAGGTAAGTAGGTAGATAGATAAATAGATCATAGGTAGATAGATAGATAATAGGTATGTAGGTAGATAGGTAGGTAGATAGATAAATGATTGAGAGATATGTAGATAGATGATAGGCGAGTGGATAGATAGGTAGGTCGGTATATAGATAGGTAGGTAGATAGGTGGGTAGATGACAGATAGATAGATTTCAGAACATTAGTAGAACAAATACACCTCCATTCATTCTCTACTACCCAGGTTAGGAAACAGACTATAATACCAGAACTTCTCCCAGTTGTATCATTTCCCCTCTCCACCAGAGGCAACCACTGCTTTTACTTTTGTGTTAGCCTTTCTTTGCATTTATTTATTTATTTATTTATTTATTTATTTATTTATTTATTATTTTTTTTGAGATGGAGTCTCGCTCTGTCACCCAGGCTGGAGTGCAGTGGCCGGATCTCAGTTCACTGCAAGCTCCGCCTGCCGGGTTCACGCCGTTCTCCTGCCTCAGCCTCCAGAGTAGCTGGGACAACAGGCGCCCGCCACGTTGCCCGGCTAGTTTTTTGTATTTTTTAGTAGAGACGGGGTTTCACCGTGTTAGCCAGGATGGTCTTGATCTCCTAACCTCGTGATCTGCCCGTCTCGGCCTCCCAAAGTGCTGGGATTACAGGCTTGAGCCACTGGGCCGGGCCTCTCTGCTTTTAGAAGCAGTTTTTTAAATCCATGTTTGAATTTCCAGTCCCTCTCTCTCCCTTTTTCTTCTCTGTCTCCTATCTATCTACCCTTAGTTTAAAAAATCTCAGTAGCAAGTACAAGCCTAGTTATGTTAGGAAAGGCCCACACTGCATGAAGGAACCATAGCTGAACATTCTCTTGGTCATATTCTGGCTTCAGCTTCCCTTGGAATTAACAGCAGCCTCCTCTGAGGAAGTAAGTGGGCGAGATCATGACTGAGTCCTGGGAAACTCAGGGCTTGCCAAGGTAGGGCGTCTGGCGGAGATGAACTGTGGGCCACATTCTAGGTATCTGACAAAAATACCGAGGATTGGGCTGCTCGGTATTTTCTGCTTCTCAGCTTGTGCAGCAGAGATATAGATTGCTCACCATCTGTTCATGTGGTCTGCCACATTTCCTAGAGCCCTTGCAGTTAGTTGGGGCCATGTTTCTGGTTCTTGCTGATGTGCTGGGAGTGCAGGAGATGTATTGTCATTTCTGAGTAAAAGATCACAAGCTGGTGCTAGGCTAACTCTCTCTCTCTTTCTCTTTTTGTTGGGGAAAAAGACCTTGCTCTGTCTCCCAGGTTGGAGTGCAGTGGTGTGATCATGGCTCACTGCAGCCTCAATCTCCTGGGCTCAAGCATTCCTCCCACCTCAATCCCCCAAGTAGCTGGGACTACAAGTACACCATCATGTCCAGCTATTTTTTGTATTTTTTTTTTTTAATAGAGATGGTGTTTCACCTTGTTGGTTTGCCATGTTGCCCAGGCTGGTCTCGAACTCCTGAGCTCAAGTGATCCACCGGCCTCAGCTTCCCAAAATGCTGGGATTACAGGCCTGAGCCACTGTGCCTGGTCCACTGGCTAACTCTCTTTAAAACTGCCGCAGCAACTGTGGAAACAGCACATTAAGAATAAGCATGCTTGGCCTGGTGCGGTGGCTCACTCCTGTATTCCCAGCACTTCAAGAGGCTGAGACTGGCAGATCGCTTGAACTCAGGACTTTGAGACCAGCCTGGGCAACATGGCGAGACCCCGTCTCTACAAAAAGATACAAAAAATTAGCCAGACATGCACCCCAGTCTGGGCGACAGAACAAGAACCTGTTTCAAAAAAACAAAAATGAAGAAGAAGAATTAGCATGCTCATCAGCCTAGGTGCCTCAGAGACTTTGGATGTGCAGTGTGAGAGTGAAAGTTCACTGAGGTTTGAAGTTCATTTGTTATACAGCATAACCACGGATACTTTGACAAAAGCATCTCATCATGGCGTACTTTTAGCTCCCAGGTAAAGGTGAATTAAGCTCCCTTTTGTGTTTTGAAATTAGAGTCTTTAGATGTGTCAAAACATGAAACAGCATTGAGCATGGAGGAGAGAGCAGGAATTTATGCAACATGTGGGGAAACAACCCAAGGCGTAGAATCTGGAGCGGGCTTACCCAGATGTTCTGGGTTGAAGGCCGTAGGGATCTTGGTGAAGAAAGATTTCTGTGTATTTGTTGTTTGGGACATACTACTGCAGACTGGACTGTTGCTTTCTAATCTAGAGCATAACTATCATTCTGAGATTTTCCCTTTTCCTTGGAATTCCCTGGAAATTCTCTTTGTCTCTCTCCTGCATTGGATGCTCTATTTTCCATGTCCCTATGTCTTCCTCTTTCTTGGTTTATGCACTCATTTCAGGGAGTATATCCTCCTGCAGCTTCTTGTCAAAGGGTGCACAAAGTTAATTTTTTATGACTTTACATGCCTGAAATGTTTTCGTCTTACTCTCTCATACTGGATTTACAGTTTGGCTAATAATTGAATTCTAGCTTAGGGATATTTTTATTCAGGTTATTGATGGAATTGCTATATTTTCTTCATGCTTATGGTTGCTGTTGGAAAATCTCAGGCCATTCACATTTCTGAATCAAAACAGATGTTGAACCTGTTTTTCTCCCTTTGGAAGTCTACAAAATCTTGTCTTTGTCTTTGGTATTTTGAAATGGGGACAACATGGTTGCATCTGTTTTCATCCATTATTCTGGAAAATCAACAAATCATTTTGTTTTCTTCTAATAGTTTAAAAAAAATTTTTTTTAATTACACTTTAAGTTCTGGGATACATGTGCAGAACCTACAGGTTTGTTACATGGGAATACATGTGCCATGGTGGTTTGCTGCACCTATCAAACAAATCATTTTTTAAAAAAGAACAACTTAAATGAAATGTAATTCACATGCTATACAATTCACTTAAAGTACAATGAAATGATTTTAATACATTCAAACGGTTGTGAAACTGTCACCACTATTAAATTTGGAACTTTTTCATGACCACAAAAAGAAAACCCATATCTATTAGCACTAAGTTCTTATTTTCCCAACCCCCACTCCCACCCCCACCTCCAGCCCTAAAAACCCACTAATCTACCTTCTGTTTCTATGGATTTGTCTCTTTTGGCCATTTTATATAGATGGGATCATACAATATGTAACATTTTGTGACTGGTTTCTTTTACAAGCATGACACTTTCTAGATTTATCCATGTTGTAGCATGTACCAGCACTTTATTCCTTTTTATTACCATTAACACATTTTGCTTATCCATTCATCAGTTGATGGACGTTGGGTTTTCAAATTTTGAGTATTGTGAATAATGTATCATTTGTGTACAAGTTTTGTGTGGACATATACTTTCAATTTTCTTGGGTATATACCTAGGAGTAGAATTGCTGGGTCATAAGATAACTATGTTTAACTTTTGATGAACTGCCAGACTGTTTTCCAAAGCAGCTGTACTATTTTACATTCCCATCAACAATGTATAAGGGTTCCAATTTCTTCATATCCTCTTGGACGCCTGGTATTGTCTGTCTTTTTGACTATATACATCTAAGTGGTGTGAAGTGGTGTCTAATTGTGATTTTGATTTGCATTTCCCTGACGGCTGCTAATGTTGAGTCTCTTTTCTTGTGATTGTTGACCATTTGTGTATCTTCTTTGCAAACAACTCTGTCAGTCATCCTCTTCATTTTGGCATCTCTTCCATTTTGCCTCCAATTCTAAAGGGATGTGAGGCTGCCGCTTCATGCACCTTGTCGGAATTCTGTGAAGTAAAATGTGTTGAACCTCAACTTTCCCAGCTGCAGCCTTGAGGTCTGTATTTCTGGTACTTGCCAAATTAGTTATCATTGATCCATTTGCTTTTCGGCTACTGAAATTTTTTTTCAGTGTTCTCATCTTTGTTCTGTCTGGCATAGTGTTATTATTACTGAATAGTAATAATAGTAGCTGTTATTATTCTGTGATTACAGTGGGGCATTAGGATGAAAAAAATTATTTGCATGTATTCAGAGCACTATTCTGACCTATAATACCTTTAAACATATTTTTGTTGTATTTTGTTTGTTGTTTTCTACCTAGGGATAGGAACTATCTTGATGATGGATTGTGTTTGTCTCTCTTTTATATCTCTTTTCGTTTTTCTAATTGCCTTATCTGTTTGCCTGTTACCTTAGCATTCATTACATTCAAAGGCTTTCCCCTTCATCAGTAATTTAATTTGCAGTCATACTTAATCTATTCTTTAACATTTTTAATTAATTTATTTATTTGCTAGGTAAGGGTGAATTTTTGGCTCTCAATTTGTTTTATTGGCTGGAAACAGCACTCACATTTCTTCTTACTATATGGTGTTATTATTTTAACTCTGAGTACTTAACATATTAAATTTGTATTCTTCTAAAACTTCTCCATGACATGAGGCACCCACTAGGAATTTTTGTCTGTTCTTGGTTTGTGCTTTCTTTTATTGTTGTATCTTTTCTTTTCTTTTGTTCTTGTTAAGGTGGGCCACTCTGTCTAGGCTTGAATTTTTCTAATACAGTATGAATTAACACTCACTAATGATACTTCTAATTTATCTGATAGCAATGTAAGAATGTGTCTTTCCCTTGACTCACACTTTGAAACAGGGGGATTTTGGTTTGATTTGCTTTTCTGAGTTTGTGGACACTAGATGGGGGACAAACATTGGAAGTGATAGAGAGACTTCTACTGCAGACTTTATTAAATGGCAAAGACTGTCTTCTCATTTCTAAGATTGTCTCAAGTGTCCTGTTTCAGAGTTTACTCCTTCTATGTGGGGGATGTACCCAGTTATCTTCATAGGTTCTCCGAGATACTTCATTAAGTGTGTAGTGCCAACAAATAAGTGATGATGATTTTTCTTGTCTTTGTAGAGATCCTGTTATCTTAGATTGTTTCATTTATGATTGTTTTTCCTTGAATTTTTTTGAGTTGTCTACTTACTGCCAGTCTGGACTTACCTAAATTGGGAAGTGAGTATTAGTGAGAATTGTCAGGATTTGGTAACATTTTATTCACTAGTATGTGAGGTCAGGAGACGTGAAGTCACAAATGGATTTTGAGATTCTTGGTTGCCAGGTTTTTGGAAAATTTATTTACCTTTTCTTTGCTTGGTTTCTGTTGATAATTGTTTTGCCTTAAGTTTTAGGGTAGCTTATATTTGCTAAAATTGATAGATACTTTGTTAAGATATATTGCTAAGAAAAAATAATGCAATTTATTCAACAGCATGTATTAAGAGTATTAACAAAAAGAGATTGTGATCCGGCTTCGGGTTGACATTTCAACCTAGAAATTTCATTTTTCCTACTACTTGGTCATTTTGATACTTTTTAATAGATAACAAAAACTAGCCTGATGACAACCAGATTCCTAATTTTATCATCTTATGCACTTCACAGTTCCCCTCACATCTTCTGGAGTTGCCAATCCCTTGAATATAATCTCTAAATTTAGAATTCCCATAAAAATTCTCTTCTCTTTCTCATTTTGGTGTAAGTAAATGGCAGATATTAATTCAAAATGTGACTGACTCTAATAAAATTTTATATTTTCTTTTTTAAATTAAAAAACCTATTACTTATTATTTATACTTGGTTGATGGCATATTAGCTTATTTTTCATGAATCCTTGACCTGAAAACAGTAGAAAAGCTGAAGAGTAAGGATTTATGTACCTAAGACAAGAAAAACAAGGCAACCCCAGAAAATTGATTCTTCAAAGCATTTGCAAATTTCCAAAGCAATGTTGAAAGGTTGAGAAGCTGAGTAAGGCTCTCAACAGACTCATGTGGCTATCACGGGTGTGAAGGTGAAAAATTGGCGTTCAGGATCCACCAATGTGGAGATGCCCTCACAAACATCCCAGATACTTGCTTGGAACCCTCAAAGGTAAAAGAAAAAGGGACTAGGAATAGAAAATTCTTTATAGAGAATCAAGCCCAGTTTCAGACCATCTTAATTCCTGATTGGAAAAGTGAATTGAGAAACAAAATTAAATCTTCTCTGGAGGAAGATAATATTATATAGAATCTCAAAATAGCTCTGCAGGTTTTTGTGTGGAATGTATAACTCTCAATGAAAAATAATCAGGCATGTAAAAAATAAGAGAAAAATCAAAAAATCATTATTCAGAAACAGATAAAAGAGTTATCAGGGACTTCAAAATATGTAATATATATTCAAGGCATTAAAATTAATAAATGAGAATCCTGAAGGAAACTGTAAAAAAAAAGAATCAAATGGAGATGCTGGGACTGAAAATACAACATCTGAAACTACAAACTCAATGGACGGTTTAAAGATTAGAAATAGCTAAAGATAGAATTAGTAAACTTGAGGATTAGTCAGAAGAAAATATCCAGACCAAACACAAAAAACTAAAAGGATAGAAAACACAGAAAAGAGTAAGACAAATGGAATATGGTGAAAAAGTCTAAAACATGTGTAATCACTGTGACAGAGGAGAAAGAAAGAGACAGGGATGATAGTTCAAGAGGTAATGGTTAGAGAATTTTCCAAAACTGATGAAAGACATCAAGCTACAGATTCAAGAAGTGCTCAGATCTCTAAGCAGATGAAATACAAAACACATTATACCTAGGCCTATCATACTAAAGCTGTGGAAAACAAAGAGGAAATATAAAATCATGCCAGAAAAACAAAAAAGTAATTCTTGCTTGTTTAAAAAAGATGACAATATTGAAATGCAAAATCTCTTTACCAAGTATGTTCCTCAGCTTTATTTTTCCTTGATGTTTAAAAGAAAAATAAGATAATACTACATACACCATTAAGAAACTTGCATTTTCTTTTTGGAATAATATATCTTTCAATGTCAGCAAATGTAAACCTAGATTGTTCTTTTTGATTGCTGCAGGGTGTTCTGATATATCAATGTCCACAATTAATTGAACAAATCTTCTATTGAGGGAAATAAAAAAAAAAGAACAAAATACATTGCACCAATAACAAAACAACACTACATATTAATTTAACATTTACTATAGTTGGCACTGTTCAGTTCAGCAGGTATCAATTGTTATTTAAGTTAAAAGTTATTTCCAAGTTTTTAAAAATAATGCTGATATGAATATATGTATTTCCAGAGAAGTGTGCAAAGAAACACAAATGCACATACATATGCACACATAAAAATACTTCCATAAGTACTTACACAGACAGGAATATCTTTGCATAGTATTTCCAAAAGTATTTTATGGCCTAAATTCCTAGAGGAAATATGACACTGTGTTAGACTTTTGCATTTAAGTTTTGGCAGATACTCATCATCACTGGTGAGGCTGATCTGCTTCTCGTATACGTATGCTAATTGTGTTTGTGATTTAATGATTGATATCCGTTATTTATTTTCTACCTGCTTGCCTTTAGGGTCTAGCAAACACTTGAGTTTTCAGGAATACCCAATCTCTGTTTCTTTTCTCTTTATGTATTTCTGAACTGCACTAAGCATATGGTCATTTCACTGTTCATTAACACCTCTACCAGACAGTAGGTTGAAGAAGGAACAGAAGATGAACTCCTAGCCATCCATCTGTGGTTTTGACGCACGAATCTTACCTCCCTCGCATATATTGCTAGAGCATTGTTGAATTCATGATGTAAAGTAGAATTGCTTTTCACTGAGAAATCATTCTTGCACCACTCAAGAATAAAACTCATGGGAAGAGAATAGAGACCAGAAGTAGAATAACGTTCTTCTGCAAAGTAAACAAAATAGTGTTCACAAGTGTGTTTGTCATAGCTACAGGCATGTTTAAAACCAATTCAGTGTTTTATTGTGTTTTCTAGTATCAGTAACTATTTGAAATAATTATATAAGATTTATACAATCACAGAGACAAATTACTGTGCAATCGGTATAAATTGTAATGTTGATAACTCTTACATATTTACAGCTCTTTTTGTTTTCTATCAATTAGTTGATGATATGCATGATATGTTATACATAGTACTAAGTTGCAATTTAAAACCCCAATTTTTTACTTGGTAGTGCTTGTTCTGTGCCCTGCCTAAATTCTACCAGTCTTCTTAGCACTAACCAACGATAAGACCAGCCCTCGGGCTGGGCACAGTGGCTCATGTCTATAATCCCAGCATTTTGGGAGGTTAAAGCAGGGGGATTGCTTGAGCTCAGTAATTTGAGACCGGCCTTGGAAACAGTGAGATATTATCTCTATTGAGAAAAACAAAAGAAGACAAAACAAAAACTAGCTGGGTGTGGTGGTATGTGCCTGTAGTTGCAGCTACTTGGGAGGCTAAGGTGGGAGGATCACTTGAGCCTGGGAGGTTGAGACTGCAGTGAGCTGTGATAGCACCACTGCACTCCAGCATGGGAGACAGAGTGAGATCCTGTCTAAAATAAATAAAAATACAAATAAAAAAACTAGCCTTCAAGCAAGTCTTAATTTATTCCAAGGTTTTCTCCACACCTATTTTCAACATTCTCTCAACAGTGTTTCCTTATTATAAAAATTGATTCTAGTTGTTAAAAAAATCTATATTCACATCTATGTTCATCTATCTGTCCATCTGACAGTCATTTATTATTTGTTCTGATAAACAGATAGACTATTTTTCCTATTACATATATAAGAATATGGTTGTTTGAAGTTGTATAAATATCTATAAGCTGGTATATATAAATATATAAAATAAATATGTTTTTATTATATGTATTATGTATAATTTTATATATAATATATATGTCCAAATATTAAATAGCAATTCTCCCAAGTTATCACCCAATAAAAAGGGCATTGCCTTATATTCAAGTCCTTACAAATTCATCTACTAAATATCGTTTCTTCGTATTTTGAATACCAAAGTGTTGGTTGGGAAAAGGTGTATTTTTTCCGGATGATTTCAATCAATTCTTAATTATATATATTGAAATGTTGTGCTGGATGTCTGATGTCAACTGATTTTCATCTGTGCTTCAATCAGCTACCTTATATAACTTTTTAAAACTTTGAATAATTTTATTGATATTCTTGAATTTGTTACATTGAAAATTGTATTACTTTCAAATAGTGATAAATGTATTTTTTCTGATGTCTTTCTTCTTTTGTTTTATCATATGATTTCTCACTTCTAGACTATTGATAAATAATGGTGCTATCATTATACATTTTGCTTTTCTATTTCTGATCTAAGTGTGACAGAACAAGTATTTACTCATTTAAGTATGATGTGGCTTCTGGTTTGAAACTAAAAGCTCTTCATTTATGAAATATACTGTTAGGCCTAGTTCACTAAGAGTTTTTGAGAATTATTTTCTGTTTGACATAAAAATATTTTAAAAGGGAGTTTTAAAGTAATTTGATGCTTTTGGTTTAATATTTTTATACATTTCTGGTGTTAATGTATCAGATAGGAGAAAATAGCCAGTATAATTTGATTTCTTAAAATTTATTGATTCATTTTCTTTGCAGACTAGTGTATTATTCTTTTAAAAATATTTCAAGGGCATATACACACACATATATACATACACCTACACACATATTAATGAATCCAGGTTTATTGCATGAATGGATTTCACTTAGAAATTGATTTTGGAGACTCTAAAAATAAGCCTGACAGCATTTGAATGCAGCCATGTCTGCTTTGTGTTTTATAGACTCACACCTGACAGATCGTGCAGTCTATTTGTAACAATGATTGTGATCACACTTACAGAAGAAGTCTGTTTGCAAGCTGGTGTGCCCAAGGTTCTAACGATATGCAGGGAAACAAAAGCAGTTCAGGGAGTATTTTCAATGTGTTTAAAAGTGTGATGGGTATATTATATCATCTGCAGGAAAGTTCACAAGAAAATTGTACCAGTTACTTATTGTCAAACAGCCACATCACAACAAACAACCATCTAGCTCTGTTATTTCGTAGAGATGTGTTTACCCTATGGAGTCAGCCTTAGGTTAACCAGGAGTCTTGCTCATCTTGTCTGAGCTCACTCATGCATTGGGAGTTGGCTGGTCTAGGCTTGCTGTAACTGAGATAATGGGCAACTCCGGTGTGGTGGATAGGTCTCTTATCTTCCAGAGGACTAGCATGGGTATATTAGTCCATTACTGTATTGCTACAAATAACTGCCAGAGGCTGGGTAATTTATAAAGACAATAGGTTTAATTGACTGGCAGTTCCATACGCTGCATTGGTACCATGGCTGGGGAGGCCTCAGGAAACTTACAATCATGGTGGAAGGCAAAAGCGAAACAAGGACATCTTACATGGCAGGAGCTGGAGAAAGAGAGAAAGCTAAGGGAGAGGTGCTACACACTTTCAAAAAACCAGATCTCCTGAGAACTCTATTAGGAGATGTCACTGGGGGATGCTGCTAAACCATCAGAAACTATTCCCATGATCCGATCACCTCCCACCAGGCCCCACCTCCAACACTAGGGATCACAATTCAACATAAAATTTGAGTGGGGACACAGAGCCAAACCATATCCGTGGGCATGTTCTTATGTTGATGGCAAGGACACAAGAGATAGCAAGCAAACACTTGCAAAGCCCCTGCTGTACCAGGCATAGAACCAGCCCACTGCCATGTCCACTTATTCCAGAGGTAAAAGCAAGGCACATGGAATAGAGAAATACTCCATCTTTACAGGATGAGCTCCAAAGTCACTTGACAAAGTGTGTAGGTTCAAGGAGAGGTAAAGAATTGGAGTCATAGTGCAATTAATTGTTCTTAGTTAGGAACTAAGATATGAGCTAGGAGGAATTCTATCAATTTAACCTCTCAAGCCAATCAGAAGCTCTGACTATCACTTATAAAGGTCCTTGATGCATACAACATAGTATAATAAATTATTTAATATTTTGTGTTGTATTGATACATTGTTTCAAAATACAGTGAGAAGACATGATAAAAGAGGAGCTTCACTGTGAAGAGCTTGTGTGCAATGGATGCATTTGATGCTAATTAATATGCATCAGGCTACAAAGTAATAAATACAATGATGCTATAGTTGTTCTGTATTTTAAAGTTTCTATTTGTAGTCTGATTCCCTATATCATGGCCTAATTTCCCTCCAGCCTTGGACCTGTGGGACCTAGTTAATTCTGTTTGCAGGGGAAAAAATGTACCTCTTTTCTTCAAGCAATTTTATCTTTTTATTTGCATTATTCTGGAGCAAGGCACTTAGTGCCTCTGGAGTTGGAAGATTGTTTTTTTTCTCTTACAGAGATGACAAAGAAAAGTAAACTTTGATTCTCCTTTTATTTCAGTATTTAAATTCGTGATCTATTCATAGGCTATTTTGGCTTGAGAAGCTGTGAATTTTTTTGTGATGTAAGTTTTCAAGTGTTCTACTGAGTTCTTGCAAGCTTTCCACAGAATCACGAACTTGCAGAGCTAGAAGGGATTTTGCATCCCCTCTAAACAAATTACCCATTGCAGGAATCTTTTATTATTATTATTATTATTATTATTATTATTATTATTATTATTATTAT
>NC_045438.1:155729900-155734087 GCF_002776525.5 Piliocolobus tephrosceles
ATTATTATTATTATTATTATTATTATTATTATTATTATTATTATTATACTTAAAGTTCTGGGATGCATGTGCAGAACGTGCAGGTTTGTTATATAGGTATGCATGTGCCATGGTGGCTTGCTGTGCCCATCAACTTGTCATCTACATTAGATGTTTCTCCTAAATGCTATCCCTCCCTTAGCCCCCTACTCCCTGACAGGCCCCAGTGTGTGATGTTTCCCTCCATGTGTCCATGTGTTCTCTCTGTTCAACTCCCACTTATGAGTAAGAATATGCAGTGCTTGGTTTTCTGTTCCTGTGTTAGTTTGCTGAGAATGATTGTTTCCAGCTTCATCCATGTCCCTGCAAAGGTCATGGACTCGTCCTTTTTATGGCTGTGTAGTATTCCATGGTGTTTATGTGCCACATTTTCTTTATCCAGTCTATCATTGATGGGCATTTGGGTTGCTTCCAAGTCTTTGCTATTGTGAACAGCGCTGCAGTAAACATACCCGTGCATGTGTCTTTATAGTAGAATGATTTATAATCCTTTGGGTATATACCCAGTAATGGGATTGCTGGGTCAAATGGTATTTCTGGTACTACATCCTTGAGGAATCATCACACTGTCTTCCACAATTGTTGAATTTACACTCCCACTAACAGTGTAAAAGCATTCCTATTTCTCTACACCCTCTCCAGCATCTGTTGTTTCCTGACTTTTTAATGATAACCATTCTAACTGGCATGAGATGGTATCTCATTGTGTCTTTGATTTGCATTTTTCTAATGACCAGTAATGAAGAGCATGTTTTCATATATTTGTTGGCCACATAAATGTCTTCTTTTGAGAAGTGTCTGTTCATATCCATTGCCCACTTTTTGATGGGGTTGTTTCTTACTTGTTGATTTGTTTAAGTTCCTTATAGATTCTGGATATTAGCCCTTTGTCAGATGGATAGATTGTAAAAATTTCCTCCCATTCTGTAGGTTGCCTGTTCACTTTGGTGATAGTGTCTTTCACTGTGCAGAAGCTCTTTAGTTTAATTAGATCCCATTTGTCAATTTTGGCTTTTGATGCTATTGCTTTTAGTGTTTTAGTCATGAAGTCTTTGACGATGGCTATGTCCTAAATGGTATTGCCTAGGTTTTCTTCTAGGATTTTTATGATTTGGGGTTTGACATTTAAGTCTTTAATCCATCTCTAGTTAATTTTTGTATAAGGTATAAGGAAGGGGTCCAGTTTCAGTTTTCTGCATATGGCTCGCCAGTTTTCCCAACACAATTTATTAAATGGGGAATCCTTTCCCCATTGCTTGTTTTTGTCAGGTTTCTCAAAGATCAGAAGGTTGTAGATGCATGGCATTATTTCTGAGGTCTCTATTCTGTTCTGTTGGTCTATATATCTGTTTTGATATCAGTATCATACTGTTTTGGTTACTGTAGGCTTGTAGTATAGTTTGAAGTCAGGTAGTGTGATGCCTCCAGCTTTGTTCTTTTTGCTTAGGATTGTCTTGGCTATACAGGCTCTTTTTTGGTTCTATATGAAATTTAAAGAATTTTTTTTTTTTTGTAATTCTGTGAAGAGAGTCAATAGTAGTTTGATAGGGATAGCATTGAATCTATAAATTACTTTGGGCAATATGGTCATTTTCATGATATTGATTCTTCCTATCCATGAGCATGGAATGTTCTTCCATTTGTTTGTGTCCTCTTATATTTCATTGAGCAGTGGTTTGTAGTTCTTCTTGAAAAGGTCCTTCACATCCCTTGTAAGTTGTATTCCAAAGTTTATTTTATTCTCTCTGTAGCAATTGTGAATGGGAGTTCACTCATGATTTGACTCTCTGTTTGTCTATTATTGGTGTATAGGAATGCTTGTGATTTTTGTACACTGATTTTGTATCCTGAGACTTTGCTGAAGTTGCTTGTCAGCTTAAGGAGATTTGGGGCTGAGATGATGGGGTTTTCTAAATATACAATTATGTCATCTGCAAACAGAGACATGTCATCTGCAAACAGAGACAAGGACTCTTTTACAGAACATTATTGCTAAATGATGATCTGACACTGGCTTGAATACTTCCAGTAATGGGAGCTTACTGTTGTAAAGAGAAGACTATTCCATAAATACAGTCAATGTGCATTATAACAATCTGTCCCTTTCCCCAATAATATTCTCTGCTTCATTCTAATAGTATCATCTGGAGCAAGTAATCTGTTCACTTTTCCAATGTGACAGAGATCCAGAAGTTGAAGCTCATTAAAGTTGATGATTCCTGCTGTAAGGATAGGTCAATGCAACAAAATAGCCAATCAAGAAGTGGACTGTTCCGGAAACAACAGATGCTGGAGAGTATGTGGAGAAATAGGAATGCTTTTACACTGTTGATGGGAGGGTAAATTAGTTCAACATTTGTGGAAGACAGTGTGGCAATTCCTCAAGACAGTGTGGCAATTCCCATTCCTCACCATCAGGATAGCTAAAATTAAAAAGACTGACAATACTCAAGTATCTAGAACTAGAAATACCGTTTCACCCAGCAATCCCATTACTGGGTATATACCCAAATGGTTATAAATCATTCTACTATAAAGACACAGGCATATGTATGTTTATTGCAGCACTGTTCACAACAGCAAAGACTTGGAAGCAACCTAAATGCCCATCAATGATAGACTGGATAAAGAAAATGTGGCAGATAAACACCATGGAAAACTATGCAGCCATAAAAAAGGTTGAGTCCATGTTCTTTGAAGGGACATGGATGAAGGTGGAAACCATCATTCACAGTAAACTAACACAAGAACAGAAAACCAAAAACGGCATGTTCTCACTCATAAGTGGGAGTTGAACAATGAGAACACATGGACACAGGGAGGGGAACATCACACACCAGGGCTTGTCAGGGGATGGGGGTGGGGGGTGGGGGAAGGGATAGCAATAGGAGAAATACCTAATGTAAATGACAGGTTGATGGGTGCAGCAAACCACTATGGCATATGTATACCTATGTAACAAACTGGCACCTTCTGCATATGTGCCCCAGAACTTATAATTTAAAAAAAAAAGAAAATCTCTTGTTCAAAAGAATGTAACAATACAAAAAAAAAAAAAAAAAAAAAAAAAAGAAGTGAACTGTTACATTTACAGGTGGTTGATTTTTTTTTCTTTTTTTTTTTTAATTATACTCTAAGTTCTAGGGTACACGTGCACAATGTGCAGGTTTGTTAAATATGTATACATGTGCCATGTTGGTTTGCTACACCCATTAACTTGTCATTTACATTAGGTATTTCTCCTAATGCTATACCTCTCCCATCCCTCCACCCCACGACAGGCACCAGTGTATGATGTTCCCTGCCCTGTGTCCAAGTGTTCTCACTGTTTGCTTCCCACCTATGAATGAGAACATGCAGTGTTTGATTTTCTGTCCTTGCAATGGTTTGCTCAGAATTATGGTTTCCAGCTTCATCCATGTCCTTACAAAGGACATGAACTCATCCTTTTTTATGGCTGCATAGTATTCCATGGTGAATATGTGCCACATTTTCTTTTTATTATTTTTATTATTATTATTATTATTATTATTATTATTATTATTATTATACTTTAAGTTCTAGGGTACATGTGCATAATGTGCAGGTTTGTTACATATATATACTTGTGCCATGTTGGTGTGCTGCACCCATCAACTCGTCAGCACCCATCAATTCTTCATTTATATCAGGTATAACTCCCAATGCAATCCCTCCCCCCTCCCCCCTCCCCATGATAGGCCCCCATGTGTGATGTTCCCCTTCCCGAGTCCAAGTGATGTCATTGTTCAGTTCCCACCTATGAGTGAGAACATGTGGTGTTTGGTTTTCTGTTCTTGTGATAGTTTGCTAAGAATGATGGTTTCCAGCTGCATCCATGTCCCTACAAAGGACGCAAACTCATTCCTTTTTATGGCTGCATAATATTCCATGGTGTATATGTGCCACATTTTCTTAATCCAGTCTGTCACAGATGGACATTTGGGTTGATTCCAAGTCTTTGCTATTGTGAATAGTGCCGCAATAAACATACGTGTGCATGTGTCTTTATAGCAGCATGATTTATAATCTTTTGGGTATATACCCAGTAGTGGGATGGCTGGGTCATATGGTACATCTAGTTCTAGATCCTTGAGGAATCGCCATACTGTTTTCCATAATGGTTGAAC
>NC_045438.1:155734487-155747948 GCF_002776525.5 Piliocolobus tephrosceles
GTATAAGGAGTAAGGAAAGGATCCAGTTTCAGCTTTCTACTTATGGCTAGCCGATTTTCCCAGCACCATTTATTAAATAGGGAGTCCTTTCCCCATTTCTTGTTTCTCTCAGGTTTGTCAAAGATCAGATGGCTGTAGATGTGTGGTATTATTTCTGAGGACTCTGTTCTGTTCCATTGGTCTATATCTCTGTTTTGGTACCAGTACCATGCTGTTTTGGTTACTGTAGCCTTGTAGCATAGTTTGAAGTCAGGTAGTGTGATGCCTCCAGCTTTGTTCTTTTTGCTTAGGATTGTCTTGGCTATACAGGCTCTTTTTTGGTTCTATATGAAATTTAAAGAATTTTTTTTTTGTAATTCTGTGAAGAGAGTCAATAGTAGTTTGATGGGGATAGCATTGAATCTATAAATTACTTAATTAATTTTAAAAAAAAGAAAAACTCTTGTTCAAAAGAATGTAAAAATACAAAAAAAAAAGTGAACTGTTACATTTACAGGTGGTTGATTTTTTTTTTTTTTTTTAATGGAGTCTCTCTGTGTTGCCAGGCTGAAGTGCAATGGTATGGTCTCAGTTCACTGCAACCTCTGACTTCCGAGTTCATGCCATTCTCCTGCCTCAGCCTCCCAAGTAGCTGGGATTACAGGCATGCACCACCATGCCTAGCTAAGTTTTGTATTTTTTTTTTTTTTTTTTTTTTAGTAGAGATGGAGTTTCACCTCATTGGCCAGAATGGTCTCGATCTCCTGACCTCATGATTTACCCATCTTGGCCTCCCATAATGCTGGGATTACAGGCGTGAGCCACTGTGCCCAGCCAGGTGGTTGACTTTTAACAAACATTTCAGGATAATTAACTGGTGAAAAACTCGTCTTTTCAACAAACGGTGCCAGAATAGTTAGATATCCACATTAAAAAAAAATGAATCTTCAAATCACCTCACAATGTATATAAAAATGAACAGAAATAGACATTCACATAAACATAAAAGCTGAAAGTATCATACTTTAAAACGAAAGCATAGAAGCATATTTTCTTCCCTTGTAGGAGGAAGATATTTCTTAAATATGATACCAAAAACAAACTATAAAAGAAAAAATTGATAAATTACATGACATTAAAATTCAAAAGTGTTCTTCAAAAGATACTGTAAAGAAAATGAGAAATCAAGTCATATACTAGGAAAAAATTCACAATACATATATCTGACAAAGGACTTTAGAACTTAACGATGTACTCCTACAACTCAATAATAAGTTTTTGAACATACCAGGTACAAATACGGAAAAGATTTGAGCAGACTCTTGACCAAAAAAAGTGTATACAGATGGTCAATAAGGACATGAAAAGATGCTCAACATTGTTAGTCACCAGGAAAATAAAATTTAAGAGATTCCATTCCTCAACACCAGGATAGCTAAAATTAAAAAGACTGACAATATCAAGTGTTGGTGAGAATGTGGAACAGCTGAAACTCTCATGCATTACTGTTGCAAAGGTAAATTGTTATAATTACATTGAAACACAATTTGATGCTTCATTATAAATTTAAATATTGTCTTACAGTGCTAGCCAGAAATTTTACTCCACTGTATGTACCTAAGACAAAATAAAGCATAAGTTCACAGGAAGAATTTTACATAAATGTAATTAGAAGCTTTATTTATAATTGCTCCAAACAGGAAATAACCCAAATGTCCATCATCAGTTGATTAGATAAACAAATTGTTACTTATGTTAAAATCAACACTTCTCAACAATAAAAAGGAACAAACTATTAACCTGTGCATCATACTGTTTAAATCTCAGAAACATTACGCTGAGGGAAAGAAGACAAACAAAAAAGATTATATATTGTATAATTTCATTTACATTAAATTTTGGTAAAATCTAAACTGGTCTATAGTGACAGAATATTGCCCATGTGTTGATGGGGTTTGAAGTGGTGAAATTTGACTGCAAATATTCTGTATCTCGATTGTGGTGGGTGTTACATGATTGTTACATTAGGATATCGTTTGTCAAAAGTCACTAAATTCTACACTTAGATTGTTTTGTTGTAAGGTAATTGTAACTCAAGTTGATTTTTGAAATCTGTTTTTTTCTGATTATAAAAGTAATACAACCTTTTTTACAGAGTGTGAGAAATAAAATGTAAAATTAAAAACAAAAACTGTGACCCAATACCCAGAGAAAGCAAATACAGAAGATATATTTTCATTTCCTTTTCCTTCTGATATATATGTACATTAAAGATTATGTGGTATTATTGGATATTTGGTGGTATATAATTTATTGTTAGAATAAAGAATGCCAGAATAAACTTTTCACATATATTCCTTGACTAAGATTCCAATAATTTCCAGAGACATATTACCAGTCAAAGGGTATTACTTTTTTTTTTTATTATACTTTAAGTTCTGGGGTACATATGCAGTACGTGCAGGTTTGTTACATAGGTATACACATGCCATGGTGGTTTGCTGCACCCACCAACCTGTCATCTACATTAGGCATTTCTCTAATGCTATCCCTCTCCTTGTCCCCCACCCCCACCCCGAGAATGGCCCTGGTGTGTGATGTTCCCCTCCCTGTCTCCTTGCTATGCTTTGTAAAACATTTTCCTAGAATGATGATCTATTTCTACTAACTATATGTAAAGTGACTTTGATCTTTGCCAGATCCTAAGCATAATTGCTAATTACTGAATTAGTCTTTGCCAATTTGAACAAAGGTCATTTTAATTTGCATTTTTTCTATAAGTAATTAGATCACATTTTTTCTTAAAATGTGTTTATAGTTACTTATGTTTCTGTAAATTCTGTTCAGGCACCATACCCACTTTTTTCTGTTATAATTTTATTTTATTTATTTTGAGACCGAGTCTGGGTCTGTCACCCAAGGTGGAGTGCAGTGGCACAATCACCGTTCACTGTAGCGTTGACCTTCCAGGTTCATGAGATCCTCCCTTTTGTGCCTCCCAAAGTGCTGGGATTACAGGCATGAGCCACCATGCCTGACCCAGTATTTTATTTTGAATAGATCTATGCTCTCCCTTATCTCTTAAGGACATCACTTTTTGTGGGTCGTATTGGTTTTAAATATTTTTCTCAGATTTTTTTTCCTGGTATTTTGGTTGTTCAGACCAAATTTAACAATTAAAATACCAAAAATTTCTATTTTTGTGCAGTCAATTTTTAATTTGAACTCTGCTTTTCAAGATGTTAGCAACCAAACTATACAGGAATTTAAAATTTTTCTGTGTTAAGCATAAGGCAGTATAATTAGTCCATATATAAAACCATAAAAGAAAAATAGACTGGACTCTACTAGGAAGGAAAATATGGAGAAACTTTTACCTGCCTCAGCCTTGCAACAAATCACATATATTATCTACTTTTCAAATAAGAAATATGTAATAGTTGAAGGAAAGTAAAACACAGAAAAGAGAGAGCATGAGGTGGTTTTTGGCATATGCCACTTGTTACAGGCAAGGAATATAGATACGGAGTTGGTGGTTAAGGTTGTGATACATGTTTAAGATTGGATACTTAAAAACTTACCTCCCTGGATGCTAGGGAGCTATTGGTAGTATGCATACATGGATCTCACTCATAGTTAATAATATTTGGACATTGCTCACATGATTCTTCCTAAGATACTGGTATAAGAATAAGAACCTGAATTTCAGAGAGTATTGAATAAACCATACTATAAGGTTCGAGCAATCAGGTGGTTTTCACAGGCCACGTAGTGTTGTCCAAGGGTTTGAGGTGATGTGAACGAAGCCTTTTGCCTTAGAGAATCGAAGTGACCACAGAGATCTTTCTAATCTGTGTGTGAGCACCGCCTGCTGGCCACTATAGGGAAAATTGATCTTGAGAAGCTGGTCTACAGAGAAGCATTGGTGCCTAGACAGGGTATCATAGTCTTTAAAGAAGTTGGCTATATGGAAATTACAGTGATGACTCACTATGGAAAGAGATTTTTTGCTTTCAAAGTGTCTTGGAATGTGAGACTTTAAGAATTATCTTTCTGAAGGGAGCGAGTGTGGAAAAGTTATTCTAATGTACTGTTTGTAGGAGAGTAGGTTGGTTTAATCTTCAGGAAGTGCATTTTGGCAATGTGTGTCAAAAAATTAAATTGAACTCCCAAATCCTACTTTTAGGAATTTATCCTAAACAAGTAGTAAAAAAATTAGCAAAGATAATTGCAAGGGTTCTTTTTGTTTTCAAAGTAATATTATAGTGGTGAAAAAATGTATTCCATTATGAATAGACTGTTTATGTAAACTATGGTATGACCACCTAATGGAATACTATGTTGCCATAAAAAGGATGTATGTATTTTGATATGTGTCAATATGGCAAGGTATCTATGGTATATCGTTAGGTGATAAAATGCATGTCCATTAAACCGCGTGTAGTGTATCATGAGCTCTGGAGTCAAATGGCCTTGTTTCAAATTCTGGCTTCTCCACTTGCTATCACATGACTTTGGCCAATCTGACCTTTTCTGTCCTCAATTTTTTTTATCTCTAAATAGGAAATGATGATAGTACATACTTTATAAGGTGGCTTTAAATATGAAAAAGGAATTCAAATAAAGGGCTAAAGCTCACTACACCTTAAAAAAAAGTCAATTCTTTTAATGATATTTTTGTGCTCATATATTCCCACTTATGTTTCTATCCAGGAAGCAAAGTAAAGAATATATCAACATAATGGGGCTATTTATCTCATAGTGTTGTAATTAAAGGTAATTTTTAAATATTTTCTTTATACCATTTTATATATTTTAGTTTATACTTTAAATATGTATCACGTATAAAACTTAAAATAATCCAAGCTATTGTCTATACGAAAAAAGAAAAGCAACCTTCTTACTGCAGGAACAGTAGGGCATCATTAACAACATACGTTTTGAACTGAAATTGAATTGAATTTGAAACTTCAGATCAATTTAGAGCTTCATAATCAGTTTGGCCGGGTGGTGTTAGCAGTCACTGAAATTTACAGACGAAAGCATGAATCCTGAGTACCCAGACAGAGTCCTAATTTTTCTCTAATGAAATATCTATAAAAGCTGGTAAACAAACTAAATTCCCCAAAGGAATGTTTTTCTCATAATCTCCATGATTTAAGCAAAAGTAGGGCATGTACTATTGATGTGCATATAATCATAATAATGAGTATGAAATCTGATTTAATGCTACAGAATGTTCCTCTTTTGTTATATATCATCCATGAAGAGGAAAAGATAAAGGAAGAGAAGGAAAGAGGCCATGTATGATCGTTTCCAAAGTGCTACCTAAATTATCTGACTTTTATTCTTAATGGATTCTCATTTGAAATTTGATGTCACTGTATGTTGAAATAAGAAATTATCTTCATGTGACATTTCTAAGTTTCCATTTGTGTTTCTCTATAGGGTTCTACTTCATGATACTTGTTTGCAAATCTTAGTGTCTGCACATTGTCTCATACTCAAAATAGAGAGCAGGGGGCAATTTCTTTCATGATTACCTTTGCTAAAATATTTGTGTTGTTAAAACCAGAAGAACAATCCAGCCATAAAATATTGACTAACCTATGTATAAGTTTCACAGTTGGGCTTATATGAGTATTAAAGTTCATAGTGGAACATGGACATTTAACCACGTGCAAGGATTTGTTTTGTTTCAGATCAAGAAAATTATCTTGACTTTTCATATTAGAGTCATCTAATACTCTTTTCCCCCAAACTCCTTCAAAATAAGCAACAGAAAACCCACATGGCCATTGGAAAGTAGGAAGGCACTACCGAATTTGCACTACCTTTGGAGAATTTATGGGGGAGGTGGTGAGATGAACCCAGATTGATGAAAGTTCTAGAGTGGCTCACACCACTCCTCCTGTACAAGAGCCATGCTCCTGGAGAAAAGGGGAGAAGATTCTGCCAGACCCAGGCTAACATCCAAAACTAATCAAGCAAGAACTGGAGATAAGCAAGGCTTGTTTTGTAAGATTTGGACCCCACCAGCTAAGTTCCATTGTGGAATGTGAAATGTCAAATAGACATCAACTCACATGTCAACAGCAGTTGATTTATACTGACTACATGCTTGTGTTGAGAAGAATTTAATGCTGTGACTGGGCTGAGCAGTAGGGTTGCCAGATAAAATACAAAATGCCCAGACAAATTTGAATTTCAAATAAACAACACATACTTGTTTAAGTATATGTTATGTTCCAAGTATTACACAGGACATGCTAAAATTAAAAACCTGTTTGTTGTTTCTTCAAATTTGACTAAGTACCTTGTATTTTTATTTATCAAATTTGGCAATCACGTGTAACAGTGAAGAACATGCTGACTATTGGTTTTGTCTGCCATAATTACTGAAAAAAAAAAAAATGGCTCTACAGTCCCAAGGAGACATGGAGTCAATTCTACCATCCAGCATCCACAATCACACGTGAAAATGACAGGTGCAATATTCAACGCAGAGAATATTTATAGCTCCGCCTTCTTCCCCACTGCCCAGTATTCAGATGTGCTCAAATAACAATGTAAATTTATCTCAAGAAAAACACTCCCTCACTCCTCCCTAACTCATTTTATGAAACCAGAATCATCCTGATACCAAAACTGGGAAGAGACACACCAAAAGAAGAAAACTTCAGGCCAATATCCCTGATGAACATCGATGCAAAAATTCTCCATAAAATACTAGCAAACCGAATCTAGCAGCATGCCAATAAACTTACCCACCACGATCAAGTTGGCTTTATCCCTGGGATGCAAAGCTTGTTCAGCATACACAGATCAATAAATGTAATCCATCACATAAACAGAACCAAAGACAAAAACCACATGATTATCTCAGTACATAAAAAGCCTTTAATAAAATTCAACATCTCTTCATGTTAAAAACTCTCAATTAACTAGTTATTAATGGATCATATCACAAAATAATAAGAGCTATTTATGACAAACCCACAGCCAATATCATATTGAGTGGGCAAAAGCCGGAAGCATTTCCTTTGAAAACTCGTGCAAGACGAAGGTGCCCTCTCTCACCACTCCTATTCAACATAGTATTGGCAGTTCTGCCCAGGGCAATCAGAGAAAGAAACAAAGGGTATTCAAACAGGAATAGAGGAAGTCAAGTTGTCTGCAGATGACAGGATTTTACATTTAGAAAACCTCATCATCTTAGCCCCAAAACTCCATAAGCTGATAAGCAACTTCAGCAAAGTCTCAGGATACAAAATCAATGTGCAAAAATCACAAGCATTCCTTTATACCAATAGACAAGCAGAGAGCCATATCATGAATGAACTCCCACTCACAATTGTTACAAAGAGAATAAAATACCTAGGAATGCAGCTAACAAGGAATGTGAAGGACCTTATCAAGGAGAACTACAAACCACTGCTGGAGTAAATAAGAGAGGATGCAAACAAATGGAAAAACATTCCATGCTCATGGATAGGAAGAATCGATATTGTGAAAATGGCCATACTGTGCAAAGCAAATTATAGATTCAATGCTACTCCCATCAAAGTACCATTGACATTCTTCACAGAATTAGAAAAATCTATTTTAAATTTCACATGGAATCAAAGAAGACCCCGCATAGCCAAGACAATCCTAAGCAAAAAGATCAAAGTCAGAGGCATCATGTTACTTGACTTCAAACTATAAGGCTACAGTGACCAAAACAGCATGTCACTGGTACCAAAACAGATGTACACACCAGTGGAGCAGAAGAGAGACCTCAGAAATAATACCACACGTCTGCAACCATCTGATCTTCAACAAACCTGACAAAAACAAGCAATGGGGAAAGGATCTCCTATTCAGTAAATGGTGCTGGGAAAACTGGCTAGCCATATGTAGAAAACTAAAACTGGACCCCTTCCTTACACCTTATACAAAAATTAACTTGAAATGGATTAAAGATTTAGATGTCAAGCCCAAAATAAAAACGCTAGATGAAAACCTAGGCAATACAATTCAGGACATAAACATGGGCAAAGAGTTCATGACAAAAACGCCAAAAGGAATTGCAACAAAAGCCAAAATTGACAAGTGGGATCTAATTAAACTAAAGAGCTTCTGCACAGCAAAAAGAAACTATCATCAGAGTGAACAGGCAACCTACAGAACGAGAGAAAAATTTTGCAATCTACCCATTTGACAAAGGTGTAATATCCAGAATTTACAAGGAACTCAAATAAATTTACAAGAAAAAACAACCCCATTAAAAAGTGGGCAAAGCATATGAACAGACACTTCTCAAAAGAAGACACATATATGGGCAACAAACATATGAAAAAAAGTTCATCATCACTGGTCATTAGAGAAATGCAAATCAAAACCACAATGAGATACCATCTCATGCCAGTCAGAATGGCAATTGTTAAAAAGTAGGGAAACAATAGATGCTGGTGAGGCTGTGGAGAAATAGGAATGCTTTTACACTGTTGGTGGGAATGTAAATTAGTTCAACCACTGTGGAAGATAGTATGGTGATTCCTCAAGAATCTAGAACCAGAAATACCATTTAACCCAGCAATCCCATTATTTGGGTATATACCCAAAGCAATATAAATCATTCTACTATAAAGACACATGCACTTGTATGTTGATTGCAGCACTATTTACAATAGCAAAGACTTGGAACCTACACAAATTACCATCAATGGTAGACAGGATAAAGAAAAGGTGGTACATATACAATGTGGACTACTATGCAGCCATAAAAAGTAATGAGATTATGTCCTTTGCAGAGACATGGATGAAGCTAGAAGTAATCATCCTTAGCAAACTAACACAGGAACAGAAAACCAAATACTGTATGTTCTCACTCACAAATAGGAGTTGAACAATGAGAACACATGGATGCAGAGAGGGGAATAACACACACTACGGCCTGTTGGGGGGTGGGGGGTGAGGGGAGGGAACTTAGAGGATGGGTCAATAGGTGCAGCAAACCACCATGGCACACATATACCTATGTAACAAACCTGCACATTCTGCACGTGGATCCTGTTTTTTGTTTTGTTGTTATTTTTTTTTTTTGAAGGAATTAAAACAAAAAGAAAGAAAAAAGAAAACACTCCCTCTCCCTATGCACCTGGACTTGAAGAATTAGCAACAAAACCATAAACAAATCCCATAAACTCATCTTAACTTCAACTTGCCTATAAGCCAATCTGGGCAGCAGAGATTTGCTTCTGAAAAGATGAATAAGTCACACATCTTAGAAAAGATAAAGCATTTATTTTAGATTAAATCTTGTAAAATTGCCACATTTGTAAGTAAAAAATTGTTGAAATACTGGCAACTTTGTATGCTTCAACCTAATGTAAGAACTGCTGTGAAGAATGAAAGCAAGAGCTTCCCCTTGAGACAGATTTACCTCAAGAAGCAGTAGGGAAAAAGTTTAATGGCTTTGACTGTGTTATCAATATGCCTTAAAAGAATTTGCATACATGAATCCAAAATAAGGAGCCATGAAGTTCTAAAATCAGAGTTGTATATAAAGAGATTAAAGATACAAGTATTCAAATAAAAAACCATGATGTATGCAATGCATAGTAGATGTGATACTGAAAATATGAAATTTTTGAAGTAGAAAAAAACCCTCAAAACTGTTCCTGAAATTAAGACAGAAAATACAGAGATAAAAATGAAAGAAAGAAGAAATGCTGAGCCACACAGAACATAATGAGGAGCTCACGTTTATTACTTCCAGAAGAAGAGTGTTACTGATGGACCCAAGGCAATGACGAAAGGAAGAAGAAAGTTTTCCTAAACACCGGATTCTAGATGAAAAGGGCTCACCAGGTGCTGAGGAAAAGAGACTGATGCCACATACCTGTATGCCATGCACAGGGTAATGGGACATAAACTTGGATGTCCACCAGTTGGTCCATGTAACTGAACAAGAAATCAAAATAGACAACTGGAAAATGTGTGGGTTATGGCAACAAAAGAAACAGCAATGAGCAGGAGCATTGAAACTAATTTAATATGAGACAGACACTCAATTTACATAAATATGCAGCTACAACAGGATAAAAATATCAGCAGACCTTGACACAGAAGTTTTCTATAATATTAACACACAAATAATTAGTTAATTAAATATTAATGACATAATGATAACTGAGTTCTAAAATTTCAGGTTAGATCAAGCTGAGGAAAGGATAGGTGGTAATGCTACATTTTTTCATCTTACACAAGAGGAATTGAAAGATAATTCTTTTCGGTTTTGACATTAAAAAGCAGAGAAAAAAGATTAAGTATTAAGGAAAATGGGGGCCAGGTGTGGTGGCTCATGCCTGTAATCCCAACACTTTGAGAGGCCAAGGCAGGAGGATGCTTGAGTCCAGGAGTTTGAGACCAGTCTGAGCAACATAGTGAGACCTGTGTCTCTATAAAAAATAAAAATAGAAAATTAGCCAGGTATAGTGGCACAGGCCTGTAATCCCAGCTACTTGGGAGACTGAGGTGGGAGGATGGCTTGAGTCCAAGAGGTTGAGGCTGCAGTGACCTGTGATTGTACTGCCACACTCCAGCTTGGGAGACAGAGTGAGATTTTGCCAAAAAAAATAAAAAGAAAGAAAAGAAAAAGAGAAAGAAAGAAAGAAAGAAAGAAAGAAAGAAAGGAAGAAAGAAAGAAAAGAAAAGAAAAGAAAAGAAAAAGGAAAGGACAAGGAAAAAAAGAAAAGAGAGAAGAAATTTTGATTAATAATAAAACAAAAAAGACTGTATATCAAAATAAAACACAGAGAAAGAGAGGGAAAGATGAGAGGGAGAAACAAACAGTCTTTTTGGCAAATGACTGAAACACAGAAATACAAAGGGGGAAAACCTGTTAGAAGAGTACATGGATTTAACTGTCTGTCAAGTCTCTCAAATAGAAGAAAAAAAAAAAAAAAAAACAGAATTGAATTATGTGGAGATTGTAATTCATAGACCTGAAGTAAAAGGGCATAGCTAAGTGCAAAATAAAAAAGAGTGAGCAACGATCCTCAGGTAAGGATAGTCAAGAGAAATATGTGCACATGTAGGTGAAAGCATCAGGAAAGATGTATTTTCTAATTCCTAGTTGCTAGGTATTAGTAGTGGTCATCTCCAGGTGCAGGTTAATGCAGACTTTTCTTTTTCAACAAGCTCTGTTTGCTTACTGATATTTACTATTTCTTTTTTGCAGTGATACTTTTTGCTTTTGCCATTCAAAAAAATTATAGTTACTTTTACTTTTAAAAAACCTAATAAATTAAAAGACCAAGAACGAACCAGTCACAAAGTCACTATATCTATGATAAGATGTTACTATCCTTAGTAGACAATTAGGGTTTGCAATTTAATCAGAAAAAGATGAATTCCTGCTTTAAAATTTGGGCAAAGGATTGTTGCTAACATAAAATCTAAATAAGTAAATAACGAAGCACCAATCCATTTGATATTCATGTGGACATCCAGCAATTGGATTTAGATTATTAACCTATTTAGTTATTCACATAAATTCCAGTTGTGAATGTGATTGACTTTCTCTTATATTTTCAAAGTAAAGATTGTTTTCAAAGTTAATGTGTCTAAATAACAATCAGAAATTTTTCTAACAGTTCAGAAAACTGGACTATCTATAAATCTTTTTCGAATACTTGGTTGTAAGATATGATTCTTTTTGTTTGTTTGTTTTGTTTTGTTTTGAGATGGAGTCTTGCTCTGTCTCCCAGGCTAGAGTGCAGTGGTGCAATCTCGACTCACTACAACCGTCGCCTCCTGGGTTCAAGCGATTCTTCTGTCTCAGCCTTCCGAGTAGCTGGGACTACAGGAGCGTGCCACCATGTCCGGTTAATTTTTGTATTTTTAGTAGAGACGGGGTTTCACCATATTGGCCAGGCTGGTCTCAAACTCCTGACCTCATGATCTGCCTGCTTCAGCCTCAAAGTGCTAGAATTACAGACATAAGCCCACCAAGTCTGGCCTTTTTGGTGTTTTAATTAATACAATTTAGGGGCACAGAATTTGTTGGTACTTTTGTCAAACCTTGCTGGAAGCAGAACATTGCCATCAATATATTTGTCAAAATAGGAAATTAGAATAGTTTGTATAGGTTATTTTTAAGATAAAAAATAACGGATATAAAAATATCAAGTCCAGTTTAAAAGGCTTTTTAAATGATGTTGAAGTACTAATAAGTCTTCTCTTGGCTTTCCCTTAAGTTATCTCAAGGCTCTCCTTTGGCTTTCTTGAAACATATTGATATATGTCCATCCACCACAGGCTATAGCAGACATTCTTACAATATCAACCTAAAATTAGAAGACTCCAGAAAATGTACTTGTGTTGAATTTATTATCAGTAAGTGTTATATCTCTATTGGTTTACAACTGATACATAAAATTTGCATTGCAAGTTCTTTTGAATCAATTAGAACATATTTAGCTGATAGTTTTAAAAATCAAGTACATTATGCTGTCACTATAAGTAAATCATTCAATAATTGCTTCATCAGAAAGAAGAATTAGTTTTGCGGTTAGGGTAAAAGTTTCTGACAAGAAGGATGTCTTGTCTCTGTAATTAGAAGCATAGTAATTTATGAATTCTGCAAAATTGGAAGTTATTAATCAGTATTTTGTGTATCCTTTTAATAAAGATTTAAAATGTTCCCCGTCAAAAAATAAAATTGGTCAAAGGACATGAACAGTTTAGACAAGACATGCCAATGTCCAATGACTCTGTGTTAGGATTTTGATTTTGATTTTTAAATTTTATATTTATTTATTTATTTTGAGATGGAATCTTGCTGTGTCACCCAGGCTGGAGTACAAGTGGCATGATCTCAGATCACTGCAACCTCCACCTCCCAGGTTCAGGTGATTCTCCTGCCTCAACCTTCCGAGTAGCTAGGATTACAGGTGCCTGCCACCACGCTCAGCTAATTTTTGTATTTTTAGTAGAGATGGGGTTTCACTATGTTGGCCAGGCTGGTTTCAAACTCCTGGCCTTAGGTGATCTACTTGCCTCTGTCTCCCAAAGTGCTGGGATTACAGGCGTGAGCCACCATGACCGGCTAGAATTCTGATTTTTAAATACACAAATATGCATAGCTAAAAGTCATGAAAGGTGACTTTTAAAATGCTCACAAAGGTTATTTTTATTATCCTCTTTGTACCTACCTTTGTTCTCTGGATATGAGCATGTATTACTGTGTAATTGTGAGATAATATGAAAATAATCATCTCTCTTAACAGAAAAGAAGTGATGTGTCATGGCACACACCTGTAGTCTCTGCCACTTGGAGGCTAAGGCAGGAGGATCTCTTGCAACCAGCGTGTGCTATGATCATGCCCATGAATAGCCACTGCACTCCAGCCTGGCGAACATAGTGAGATCCCATGGAAGGAAGGGTGGAAGGAAGGAAGGAAGGAAGGAAGGAAGGAAGGAAGGAAGGAAGGA
>NC_045438.1:155747958-155779452 GCF_002776525.5 Piliocolobus tephrosceles
GAAGGAAGGAAGGAAGGAAGGAAGGAAGGAAGGAAGGAAGGAAGGAAAACAAGAAAAGGAATGTGTCCTAAAATTTGCAAGTGAGTTTGTGAGAGTGAACAAACTCTCTCAAAGCTAAAGGAAAGATCAGAGCTGAGGTTGTTCTCATCTCCTTAGAATATTTATACATCTTTTACATCTCTATCTAAGTTTCCTTGAATACCAGCAAGGCAGGAGGCTGGTCTACCAGCTGTACAGTCAGTGGTAGGCCTGGGATCAGAGGCCACATGTGTGAACTCTCAAACTTGGGCAGAATGTATTAGAACACATTATCTAGAATAATCTCTAGGAAAACACACTTTTAATGCCTGTTTGCCAACATATCCTTTCCTGAGAGGTACTATTCTTGGAGCCTTAAAGTGGTAATGCATTCTGTGTCTCCAACTTGACAATTCCTAAGCCCCAAGGTTGACTCAAGTTCCCCAGTTGTCCACACGACAAGGAGAATGCGGTAGCAATTTAAAGGAAAACTGTCTGCATCAAGCAGTTACAAGAAAAAAAGAAACTAAAAAAGACAATTTTGGGTACATTTTAGGGGTAGAAGTCTGCATGATTTATCTATATGCACTGCGTGGCTTACCATTCTACAATGGAAGTGGCATTTCTATATCCAAACCTACTACAAGAGTTTCAAGTTTAGATGAAGGCATTATTTCCTATTTTTATAAATAGCCCATTAAGGACCTAAAATCTAGACCTGTATATTTGTCTCTTCCCCAAATGGTTTACCAGCGCAGATGGCAAATAAACCAAAGATAGAGGTAATCTTGGTCCCAAATGAAAGGAATGTAATTACTTGAGTTACTTCCAGCTCTCAAGTAGTCATCACCAGAGTTAATCCTGCATTTCTTGAAAGCTCCTGCAGATTCTCCAAGTGGAAGAGGAAAGTGAACCAGAACGGAGCACACAGATTCTCTAAAATGTACACGTTTTTGTATTCTGTGTAAGATCTTACTATGCAAAATGGATAATTATTTATGATGAAATTTTGACACTCCTCCATAGGCAATTTGCAACTTGAGCTCAAAAGTCCAGAAGTATGCCCACAAGAAAACAGGAGACCAGCAGTCAAGTCAGTAGGCAGGATGGGGCTCCACTGTACCGTGAGATTCCAGGGTTCAGAGAAGGCCTTCAGACATTCCCACAAAACTAGTGATTGAGCAACAACAGAAACAAACCAGAGTATGTTACTTTCGTATAGAATTTTGTAGTGTATAAAGTGTATTCACAATTGTTTTCCTTCAGCTTCAACAGTGTTTGTGAAGCCTTCATTCCCAACTCACAGATTCGCAAATTTACTCAGAGAGGTTAACTGATTTGCCCAAGATCACACAGCCAGTCAGCATTGGAACTTCAACTTCTTTTTGCTACATAAAAGTCATCATCCTCTTGCCAATTTCTGGTACCTTACCAGCTGGATGATACAGCAGTTACATATTAGGACTTCATCCCTTTAACTGAGATAGTGCTCCTAAAATGTTTCTGCAGATGCCTGTCTCGTAGCAGAGGGTCATGACATCAATGGTAGAGGAATGGGTGACTTTGAGGGTTTTGGCTCAAATACCCTATCACAAATATAAGCTTTCTTTTTAGTTTTGTGTTTTATCTTTAAAATTGTGGGGTAATTTGCCATCCCCAATTATAATGTAGCTATGCTTATTTTAGCATACAAATATTGAAAATGAGGTACAGTTAATCTTTACATTCAAGAAGATGTATCATGTTTATCCTGTGACTTTGCATACTCTGGCAGCCAAATGTACCATAGGATTAAAGATACCCTGATATAATAAGCTCAAGCATTGCTTCTTATTAAAATTCAGTGTGGGGAAAATCATCAAACTAAAAAGACATGATGGAACATTAATTTCAGTTGCTTCCTCTAAGAAGTTTTGATGGGTTAAATCAGGTGGGTGGTGTAGACACAGTTTGCTCTGGAGGACAGGGAAGAAAGTGGAAGGTGGAAGTTGAGGAAGGTTAAGAAAACAGATTGGGTAAACTGGGGGAATAAAACCAAATGCTGTCTTTTTACAATTTTTTCTAAAGCCAACGCTGAGTCTGTGTCCTTGGTAAGCATGACTCAAGAAAAATATACTTAAACACCTTGATTAAGGTAAAAATAGTTAGATGAGTAAGTTTTTAGAAATGAAAAATTAAAATCATATCCTCAAGCATTAAAAAATTCTAATTCAAGATATATAGAAACAATGTGCTGCAGTGACAAATATGAGAGGCAAGACTTGTAAGGATTTCATTATTTATACTGTAAATATTCCCCTGACTCGAACTGGTTATTGATTACCTGTTTGAAATAGTCATCATAGCAAAAACAAACAAATAAAGATCGGGCTATTTATAATTCTACCATATAAAGGCTACTTTATTTTTTATTGTTGAAATTTCAACTTTTAGATTCAGGGGATACTTGTGCAGGTTGGTTACATAATGTGATGCTGAGGTTTGGGGCATGCATGATCCTGTCGCCCAAGTAAAAAGCGGAATACCGAACCTGAAGTTTTTCAACCCTGTCCCCCTCTCTATCTCTCTCACTCTTCCAGCGGTCCGCAGCATCTGTTATTCCCAACTTTATGTCCGTGTGTACTCAATGTTTAGCTCATACTTATAAGTGAGAACACTTGGTATTTGGTTTTCTGTTCTTGAATCAGTTTGCTTAGACTAATGGTCTCCAGCTGCATCCATGTCACTGCAAAGGACATGATTTCATTCTTTTGAATGGCTGTGTATATGGTTTCCATAGTGTATATGTACCACATTTTCTTTATTCCGTCCACCGTTGACAGGCATCTAAGTTGATTCCATGCCTTTTCTGTTGTGAATATAGCTGCATAAGAGTACACATGTCTTTTTGGTAGAACAATTTATTTTCCCTCGGGTATACCCAGTAACGGGATGGCTGGGTTGAATGGTGGTTAAGTTCTTTGAGAACTCTCCGGATTGCTTTCCACAGTAGCTGGACTAATTTACATTCCCACCAACAACGTTTAAGTGTCCCCTTTTCTCCACAACCTCCACCACATCTCTTATTTTTGACTTTTGAATAACAGTAAAGCTGTTTTAAAAATTACAATCTCAGTATCACTTAGAAGCCTACAGAAAACTTTGTTACAACGAATTCGGGGGTTTTATTTCAGCTGTTGGTACTCCAGGATTAGAATAACACATTATTTTTTCTTCTTTTTAAAGCTTTATTGAGGTGTAATTGACAAGTGAGAATGGTATATATGGCTGGGCATGGTGGCTCACACCTGTAATCCCAGTACTTTGGGAGGCTGAGGCGGGTAGATCATGAGGTCAGGAGATCAAGACCATCCTGGCCAACATGGTGAAACCCCATCTCTACTAAAAATACAAAAATGAGCTGGGTATGGTGGTGCATACCTGTTATCCCAGCTACTCGGGAGGCTGAGGCAGGAGAATCACTTGAACCCGGGAGGTGGAAGTTACAGTGAGCTGAGGTCGCACTACTGCACTCCAGCCTGGTGACAGAGCGAGACTTCGTCTCAAACAAACAAACAAAAAAGAATGGTATATATTTAAGGTGTACAACATGATTTTTAACTGACACATTATAATTGAACATATTTATGGGGTGGGGTGTGGTTTGATGTTTTTATACATATCTATGTTGTATAATGATCAAATCAGGATAGTGTATGTATCACTTTATCTATTTATCATTTATTAGTGGTGAGAATATTCAAAAGTCTCTCTTTTAGTTATTTTGTAATATACAATACTTTACCATTAACTGTAGTCATCCTACTGTGCATTAGAACACCAGAACTTACTCCTCTGGGCTAATTCTAATTTTGTATCCTTTGCCCAAACTCTGTCTTTTCTTCCTGCCCCCACACACACTAGCCTTTGGTAACCACTGTTCTACTCTCTGCTTCTATGTAGCATGATGTTTTGATATACATATTCATTGCAAAATGATTTCCATATGTTAATCAGTCAAGCTAATTAACATATCCATCACCTCACATTGTTACTGTTTTTGTGTGGGAATATGTAAAATCTACTCTCTTAGCAAATTTCAAGTATGCAATACATTATTATTACTCTAGTCACCATGCTGTACAGTAAGTCTCCAGAACTTACTCATCTTATAGCTGAAAACTTGTGCCTTAGACCAGCATCTCCCCTTTTACCCCAACCCCCAGTCCCTGGTCATCACTTTTCTACTCTCTGATTTTGTGAGTTCAATGTTTTTCGGTTTCACATATAAGTGAGATCATGCAGTATTCTCTTTCTGTGTCTGGCTTATTTCACGTAGCATAGTGTCCTCCAGGTTCATCCAATTTGTCACAAATGACAGGCTTTCCTTCTTTTTTAAAGGTTGAATAATATCCCATTGTGTGTGTGTGTGTATATATATATACGCACCACATTTTCATTTCCACTCCTCTGAGGATGAACACCTAGCAACAACCACAACAACAATAACAGAGATAACCAGCATGTAAAGCACATGCTATACTGAGTACTGGAATATGTGCTTTTCATTATTAACTCATTTAATTCTTATATAACCCAATGAGGTAAATGCTATTGTTAACCTCATTTTGCAGATGAGGAAACTGAGGCATAGGGAGAGTCAATAACTTGGCCAAGTTCACACAGTTAGAAGATGGGTTATTTACTAATTTTTTCCCATTCCAATGAATAACTTAGTAAAAATGTTCAGTTACAGAGATCAATTGATAAAGAATTGTTTTAATTCAAACTCTAATAGGTTGTTTGTACTTTTCATTCATTATATATATTTATTTCAGCATATATACACATACACTATGTATATATAAGTGCTAGTTCACACACACACGTGCACACACATGCACACATGTGTATGTTAAAATACATATATAGATGTCTATAACAGCTGTATATACATACCTCTTAAGTCCTGCTGTGGGAGGATGCAATCTAAATTCATAGCAAGTGACTTCATGATGTCTACATCTCCTTATTAAGGTCACAGTGGCAATTATTGTAGACACTGTCTAATGTATCTTCTTCCTTATAGCAGTTATTCATAGCAGTTATTCTATTTTTATGCCAAGAATCACTATCACATTTTCCAAAATCAATTTAACACTCATTTATCAAGAGCCCACTAGGTTTAAGGCACTGTCAGGCAATTTCCTTTGAGCAAAGGGCTATTTGCAATGCCTGAATCTGGGTGAATTGGATCACTACCATTTAAGCAAAATACAACCAAGCACTGTGGGCTGTGTTAGCCACTGTCCATATGCAGGAGGCAAATTCATCCTCAAATTATTTCCTAGACAGTTTGCCTCTAGTCATTAAGAGGTTAAAATTTTCTCACATCTCTGTTGGAAAGTTTCTTTTTATTTGATTCTCCCAGGTGTGAAATAATTTAATACTAGTCTGTATCTCCAGGCCTCTCTGCTGGGGTTCTGAGCTCACTCAGACAATATTTGGAAAGCCCTTTGTTCTCAGAAGAAAGGTCACACTTAGAAGGGTTGGTATCATCCACCTGCCTGCACCAGGGGCAAATGTTGTCCCTACCTAAGCTTCTGCCTTCAGATGCTATATACCAAAAGCATACGTAATAAAGAGAAACTCACTTTTCAAGCTTGAGTACAAAAGAATAAAGCAACTCCTGTGCCTGAGGGAGTCTTGGAAGCCATGTGAAATAAAGCAGAAAGCAGTGGTTAGTATTGCAAATCAGTGGAAAAATCATCAGGCCACAATATCCATGATAGCCCAGAACCTTGCAATGGCTTTACTCAGGCTTACAAACGACGATCAGTACTCTCTATATGCTGCCTTTGCGAATTGCTTTCTTTTTCTGCTTTCTTGAGCTGGAGATTAGAAGAGTCAATAAGACAACTATTTGGTGGCACTTTGGATTTTAATGAACTACACAGTCACAAGGCAATCACACTGCTAAATCATCAATTGCCTTTGAGAGTTCAACAAATGTTTATCACGTCTAGTATATTTTGATCATTGTTAGTGGAGGAGGTTCTTGAATTACAGTAATGCAAAAGAAGTGAATGAGTTTTTATATATGAAATGCATGAAAGTTAACTGAACCATTTAATAATTTCAATTTTCTTGTAGCCAACTAATATTAACTGCAGTGTGATAAAAAGTTTTTCAATTGACTATTGTTACAACTTAAAACCTATTCTCAATACCTGGCACAGTGTCTGGGACATAGAATGTGTTCAACAAGTGTTATCACCTTCATTTTTGATATTGTTTGGCTCAGCGTCCTCAGCCAAATCTCATCTCTTATAATCCCCATGTGCCAAGGCAGGGACCTGCAATCCCTATGTGTCGAGGGAGGGAGGTGATTGGATCACGGGGGGGTTTCCCCATGCTTTTCTCATGATAGTGAGTGAGTTCTCACGAGATCTGATGGTTTTATAAGTGTTTGGAAGTTCTTCCTTTTCTCTTCTCTCTCCTGCCACCTTGTGAAGAAGTTGCTTGCTTCCCCCTTTGACTTCTGCCATGATTGTAAGTTTACTGAGGCTTCCCCAGCAATCTGGAACTGTGAGTCAATTAAACTTCTTTCCTTTATAAATTACCCAGTGTCAGATATTTCTTTATAGCAGTGTGAAAATGGACTAATACAATTGCCTTCTAAAAAACTGGAAATTTTTGCCATCAACTTCCTGAGTTTTACATTTTGGTTTATCATTCTATCTCTAGTGGCCAGTGCGATTTTCATCATCAAGTAGGTGGTTCATAATGTTTGCAGATGAAGCGAGCATATCACAGTGTTAAACTGACATTCTAGCAGAGTCTAAAATGATGATCTAGTAAATAAGGTAAAGAGGAGGAAACAAAAAAGAAATAGATTCAATTTATTCTACTTGTGAGCCATCTTGCTAATTTTTTGGCCATTTATCTAGACTACTGATAGTTATTTCATCTCATCATAGTAATTGAAGATGTAACTCTAAATTTTCTTTACAATGAGCACCAACAAAGGCATATTTTAACAGTTTTATTGAGATATAGGCAATACTCCATAAAGTTCACTCACAGTGTACAATGGCTTTTAGTATATTTATAGCATGTGACTCTATTGCCACAATAAGTTATAAAACATTTTCCTCGGCCCAAAGGGAAATCACACACCTTTAGTCATCACTTCCCCAGCACCTCCTCCCTCCACCCTGCCTGTTTCCCCCAGCCATAGGCATCTATGAATCTACTTTCTGCCTCTTAGAGTTACCTATTCTGGACATCTTGTATAAATGAAATCATACAATCTATGCACTTGTGTGCTTGGCTTCTTTCACTTAGCGCAACGTTTTCAACATTCATCCATGTGGTAGCATGTATCAGTACTTCGTTCCTTTTTCCTGCTGAATAATATTCCATTGTGTATATATAGCACATGCTGTTTATCCATCCATCAATGTATGAACAATTGGGCTGTTTCAACTTTTTGGCTTTTATGAATAGTGGTGCTATAAACATTTGTGTAGAGGTTTTTGTGGATTTATGTTTACTTTCTCACCTAGGACTAGAGGAGCCTATTTTTAAATAAAATATATATATGTACACCTCATATACATTTACTTATCAGAAGAAATGTGGTGGGAGAATTTTCAATGTAGTGGAAAGAGCTTTGAACAGGAGTCTATAGGAAGACCAGGGGACAGGGCATCCTCTCAATTCTGGTACTAACCGAACATGTGACCTTGAGCAAGGGGCTTTACCTCTGCCTTCTTCTACGTAAGTGAGTTGGACCCCTCACTTGAAGGTCAGCCTGCAACATGCGAATTCTAAGAATTTGATGTAACATAGTGACTCAGAGTTAGTTCTAGTTAAAATTTAAGCCTAAATCCAAAAGCAATATGTCAATTAGATCAAGGAAACTGACATAAATCCAGTTTTTAAAAAACCGAAATATCATAATAACAAATACAAATAACCCTCAGTTGACTTTAGGAATAATTAAAGGTTGCACCAGAAAGAAAGAAAAAGTGTATTCTTGTCATCCTAACATCAACGTCTATTCATAAAAAGAAAACATAGGTTTATTAGGTAGATTCTTTTATACTTTCTAAGAAATGCAAAGAGAAATTGGATTTGCAAACCTACTTTTTTATAATCTAAGGAAAAACTTTCACTAACTACCAAGAAGAAAAGGAATACTTTATTAAAACAGTTAAAGATATAGTACTATTTAGAAAAGGGAACTCTGTTCAAGAAAGTTCTTATGCTTTCATGAGAAAATGTTAAAACTTTTTAAATGTCCTCTGCAATTTATCTTTTGTATTTGTGAACACACACACACACAGAGAACTTAAGTAAACTCTGTTGTACATACTGAAGAAAAAATCAGAAATAACAATGAATATCTGGCAATTTTTTTTTATGTTAGGAGGTAAAAATCAATGTAAATAACATAAAAATCATAAAATGAATAGAGTAACAAAAGGCTTTTAAAAATTCTGAAATCCAATTAATGTGATCAAGTTTAAAAGTTTTCCTTTAGCAATCAAAATCCAGTCCATTTAGATTTATTTGAGAAATGTCAACTCTCTCCCTAGTTAATGTTATTTAGAAATAAAACCAAACCAAACCAAACCAAACCAAACCAAAACAAAACAAAAGCAACTCCTGCCCTGGATTCCTGGTTTGGTATTAATTTATATTTCCTCATGATTTTATTAGCCAGAGGCCAAAGGAAAGTTATATATATATATATATATTTGAGACAAAGTCTCACTCTACTACCCTGGCTGGAGTGCAGAGGTGTGATCTCAGCTCACTGCAACCTCCGCCTCCTGGGTTCAAGCGATTCTCCTTCCTCAGTTTCCAGAGTGGCTGAGATTACAGACACCTGCCACCATGCCTGGCTAGGTAAGTTGCATATTTTATTACTGTTTTCTTAACCTAACTACTAGAAGGAATGACAATTTCATCTTGACTAGTTTCTTTTATTTATTATTATTTATTGTATTAGATAATATAGACTAAAATAGTGCAAAGTAACAAAAAAACCAGTCATCTACCCTATCCTGTCCCCAGAGGCAATCATTGTCAATTTTTCTGAGATTTCTTTTGGCATTTACCTTCATATTCCTAAATGCCGTTTTAATGCTATCTTTTGTTTAAGCTCTGTTAGAAATTGTCTGTGGATTTCCTACATGGTAGATGAAAACTTTTAACTTTCTTGTTTCCTTTTCTCTCCCTCCAACCTCTCAACAGAATCTTATCTAATTTTTAGTTTAATCTGTAACATTGAATTCAACCCACAAAAATTGAAAAATGATTTTAACTGTGTATGTTAGGCAGCTTCTAAGATGGCCTCCAATTATGTTCACCTCCGGGTATTCATGGCCTTGTGTAATCTCATCTCTTGGAATAACTGGCTTCTAATCAATAAAAGAGGGCAACATTTGAAAGAACGCCGCATCTATGATTATATTACATAAGATTGTACCTTCTGGCTTTCTAGTGGACTTGCTATGTTGCTTTCTTGGCTTTGGTGAATCACACTGCCATATTGGAGAGGCCCACATGGCTAGGATTTGAAGGTGGCCTCTGGCCAACATCCAGTGAGGGACTGGAGCTCTTTCTAACAGCCTGTGAGAAACCAAATGCTGCCAACAACTATTGAGTGACTGTGGAAGCACTTCCTTCCCCACTCAATTCTTTAGCTTACACTATAGTATTTGAGTTGACACCTTGACTGCAGCCTGCGAGAAACTACGAAGCTTAAGATCCAGTTAAATCATGCTCCAATTCCATTAGGAACCAAATTAGAATAACTAGAAGTTGAGAGATGAAGGGGATTTATGAGGGCGGAGCAAGATGGCCGAATAGGAACAGCTCCAGTCTCCAACTCCCGGCGCGAGTGACACAGAAGACCGGTGATTTCTGCATTTTCAACTGAGGTACTGGGGTCATCTCACTGGGGAGTGCCGGACAATCGGTGCTGGTCAGCTGCTGCAGCCCGACCAGTGAGAGCTGAAGCACGGCGAGGCATTGCCTCACCTGGGAAGCGCAAGGGGGAAGGGAATCCCTTTTCCTAGCCAGGCGAACTGAGACACACAACACCTGGAAAATTGGGTAATTCCCACCCCAATACTGCGCTTTAAGCAAACAGGCATACCAGGAGACTATACCCACACCTGGCCGGGAGGGTCCCACGGCCACAGAGCCTCCCTCATTGCTACCACAGCAATCTGCGATCTAACCACAAGGCAGCAGCGAGGCTGGGGGAGGGGCGCCCGCCATTGCTGAGGCTTAAGTAGGTAAACAAAGCCGCTGGGAAGCTCAAACTGGGTGGAGCTCACAGCAGCTCAAGGAAACCTGCCTGTCTCTGTAGACTCCACCTCTGGGGACAGGGCACAGCTAAAAAACAACAGGGGAAGCAGCAGAGGCCTGTGCAGACCCGAACGACTCTTTCTGACAGCTTTGAAGAGAGCAGTGGATCTCCCAACATGGAGGTTGAGATCTGAGAACGGACAGACTGCCTGCTCAAGTGGGTCCCTGACCCCTGAGTAGCCTAACTGGGAGACATCACCCACTAGGGGCAGTCTGACACCCCACACCTCGCAGGGTGGAGTACACCCCTGAGAGGAAGCTTCCAAAGTAAGAATCAGACAGGTACACTCGCTGTTCAGCAATATTCTATCTTCTGCAACCTCTACTGCTGATACCCAGGCAAACAGGGTCTGGAGTGGACCTCAAGCAATCTCCAACAGACCTACAGCTGAGGGTCCTGACTATTAGAAGGAAAACTAGCAAATAGGAAGAACACCTATACCAAAACCCCATCAGTACGTCACCATCATCAAAGACCAGAGGCAGATAAAACCACAAAGATGGGGAAGAAGCAGGGCAGAAAAGCTGGAAATTCAAAAAATAAGAGCGCATCTCCCCCTGCAAAGGAGCGCAGCTCATCGCCAGCAACGGATCAAAGCTGGTCAGAGAATGACTTTGACGAGATGAGAGAAGAAGGCTTCAGTCCATCCAACTTCTCAGAGCTAAAAGAGGAATTACGTACCCAGTGCAAAGAAACTAAAAATCTTGAAAAAAGAGTGGAAGAATTGATAGCTAGAATAATTAATGCAGAGAAGGTCATAAATGAAATGACAGAGATGAAAACCATGACATGAGAAATACGTGACAAATCCACAAGCTTCAGTAACCAACTCGATCCACTGGAAGAAAGAGTATCAGCGATTGAGGATCAAATGAATGAAATGAAGCGAGAATAGAAACCAAAAGAAAAGAAATGAACAAAGCCTGCAAGAAGTATGGGATTATGTAAAAAGACCAAATCTACGTCTGATTGGGGTGCCTGAAAGTGAGGGGGAAAATGGAACCAAGTTGGAAAACACTCTTCAGGATATCATCCAGGAGAACTTCCCCAACTTAGTAGGGCAGGCCAACATTCAAATTCAGGAAATACAGAAAACACCACAAAGATACTCCTCGAGAAGAGCAACTCCAAGACACATAATTGCCAGATTCACCAAAGTTGAAATGAAGGAAAAAATCTTAAGGGCAGCCAGAGAGAAAGGTTGGGTTACCCACAAAGGGAAGCCCATCAGACTAACAGCAGACCTCTTGGCAGAAACTCTACAAGCCAGAAGAGAGTGGGGGCCAATATTCAACATTCTTGAAGAAAAGAATTTTAAACCCAGAATTTCATATCCAGCCAAACTAAGTTTCATCAGTGAAGGAGAAATAAAATCCTTTACAGATAAGCAAATGCTTAGAGATTTTGTCACCACCAGGCCTGCCTTACAAGAGACCCTGAAGGAAGCCCTAAACATGGAAAGGAACAACCGGTACCAGCCACTGCAAAAACATGCCAAAATGTAAAGACCATCGAGGCTAGGAAGAAACTGCATCAACTAACAAGCAAAATAACCAGTTAATATCATAAAGGCAGGATCAAGTTCACACATAACAATATTAACCTTAAATGTTAATGGACTAAATGCTCCAATTAAAAGACACAGACTGGCAAACTGGATGAAGAGTCAAGACCCATCAGTCTGCTGTATTCAGGAGACCCATCTCACATGCAGAGACATACATAGGCTCAAAATAAAGGGATGGAGGAAGATCTACCAAGCAAATGGAGAACAAAAAAAAAGCAGGGGTTGCAATCCTAGTCTCTGATAAAATAGACTTTAAACCATCAAAGATCAAAAGAGACAAAGAAGGCCGTTACATAATGGTAAAAGGATCAATTCAACAGGAAGAGCTAACTATCCTAAATATATATGCACCCAATAAAGGAGCACCCAAATTCATAAAGCAAGTCCTTAGAGACTTACAAAGAGACTTAGACTCCCATACAATAATAATGGGAGACTTCAACACTCCACTGTCAACATTAGACAGATCAACGAGACAGAAAGTTAACAAGGATATCCAGGAATTGAACTCATCTCTGCACCAAGCGGACCTAATAGACATCTATAGAACTCTCCACCCCAAGTCAACAGAATATACATTCTTCTCAGCACCACATCACACTTATTCCAAAATTGACCACATAATTGGAAGTAAAGCACTCCTTAGCAAATGTAAAAGAACAGAAATTATAACAAACTGTCTCTCAGACCACAGTGCAATCAAACTAGAACTCAGGACTAAGAAACTCAATCAAAACCGCTCAACTACATGGAAACTGAACAACCTGCTCCTGAATGACTACTGGGTACATAACGAAATGAAGGCAGAAATAAAGATGTTCTTTGAAACCAATGAGAACAAAGATACAACATACCAGAATCTCTGGGACACATTTAAAGCAGTATGTAGAGGGAAATTTATAGCACTAAATGCCCACAAGAGAAAGCTGGAAAGATCTAAAATTGACACTCTAACATCACAATTAAAAGAACTGGAGAAGCAAGAGCAAACACATTCAAAAGCTAGCAGAAGGCAAGAAATAACTAAGATCAGAGCAGAACTGAAGGAGATAGAGACACAAAAAACCCTCCAAAAAATTAATGAATCCAGGAGTTGGTTTTTTGAATAAATCAACAAAATTGACAGACCACTAGCAAGACTAATAAAGAAGAAAAGAGAGAAGAATCAAATAGACACAATTAAAAATGATAAAGGGGATATCACCACCGACCCCACAGAAATACAAACTACCATCAGAGAATACTATAAACACCTCTACGCAAATCAACTAGAAAATCTAGAAGAAATGGATAATTTTCTGGACACTTACACTCTTCCAAGACTAAACCAGGAAGAAGTTGAATCCCTGAAGAGACCAATAGTAGGCTCTGAAATTGAGGCAATAATTAATAGCCTACCAACCAAAAAAAGTCCAGGACCAGATGGATTCACAGTTGAATTCTACCAGAGGTACAAAGAGGAGCTGGTACCTTTCCTTCTGAAACTATTCCAATCAATTGAAAAAGAGGGAATCCTCCCTAACTCATTTTATGAGGCCAACATCATCCTGATACCAAAGCCTGGCAGAGACACAACAAAAAAAGAAAATTTTAGACCAATATCCCTGATGAACATCGATGCAAAAATCCTCAATAAAATACTGGCAAACCGGATTCAGCAGCACATCAAAAAGCTTATCTACCATGATCAAGTGGGCTTCATCCCTGGGATGCAAGGCTGGTTCAACATTCGCAAATCAATCAACGTAATCCAGCATATCAACAGAACCAAAGACAAGAACCACATGATTATCTCAATAGATGCAGAAAAGGCTTTTGACAAAATTCAACAGCCCTTCATGCTAAAAACGCTCAATAAATTCGGTATTGATGGAACGTACCTCAAATTAATAAGAGCTATTTATGACACACCCACAGCCAATATCATAATGAATGGGCAAAAAATGGAAAAATTCCCTTTGAAAACTGGCACAAGACATGGATGCCCTCTCTTACCACTTCTATTCAACATAGTGTTGGAAGTTCTGGCTAGGGCAATCAGGCAAGAGAAAGAAATAAAGGGTATCCAGTTAGGAAAAGAAGAAGTCAAATCGTCCCTGTTTGCAGATGACATGATTGTATATTTAGAAAACCCCATTGTCTCAGCCCAAAATCTCCTTAAGCTGATAAGCAACTTCAGCAAAGTCTCAGGATACAAAATTAATGTGCAAAAATCACAAGCATTCTTATACACCAGTAACAGACAAACAGAGAGCCAAATCATGAATGAACTTCCATTCACAATTGCTTCAGAGAGAATAAAATACCTAGGAATCCAACTTACAAGGGATGTAAAGGACCTCTTCAAAGAGAACTACAAACCACTGCTCAGTGAAATAAAAGAGGACACAAACAAATGGAAGAACATACCATGCTCATGGATAGGAAGAATCAATATCATGAAAATGGCCATACTGCCCAAAGTTATTTATAGATTCAATGCCATCCCCATCAAGCTACCAATGAGTTTCTTCACAGAATTGGAAAAAATGGCTTTAAAATTCATATGGAACCAAAAAAGAGCCCGCATTGCCAAGACAATCCTAAGTCAAAAGAACAAAGCTGGAGGCGTCACACTACCTGACTTCAAACTATACTACAAGGCTACAGTAACCAAAACAGCATGGTACTGGTACCAAAACAGAGATATAGACCAATGGAACAGAACAGAGTCCTCAGAAATAATACCACACATCTACAGCCATCTGATCTTTGACAAACCTGAGAGAAACAAGAAATGGGGAAAGGATTCCCTATTTAATAAATGGTGTTGGGAAAATTGGCTAGCCATAAGTAGAAAGCTGAAACTGGATCCTTTCCTTACTCCTTATACAAAAATTAATTCAAGATGGATTAGAGACTTAAATGTTAGACCTAATACCATAAAAACCCTAGAAGAAAATCTAGGTGGTACCATTCAGGACATAGGCATGGGCAAGGACTTCATGTCTAAAACACCAGAAGCAACAGCAGCAAAAGCCAAAATTGACAAATGGGATATGATTAAACTAAAGAGCTTCTGAACAGCAAAAGAAACTACCATCAGAGTGAACAGGCAACCTACAGAATGGGAGAAAATTTTTGCAATCTACTCATCTGACAAAGGGCTAATACCCAGAATCTACAAAGAACTCAAACAAATTTACAAGAAAAAAACAAACAACCCCATCAAAACGTGGGCAAAGGATATGAACAGACATTTCTCAAAAGAAGACATTCATACAGCCAACAGACACATGAAAAAATGCTCATCATCACTGGCCATCAGAGAAATGCAAATCAAAACCACAATGAGATACCATCTCACACCAGTTAGAATGGCAATCATTCAAAAGTCAGGAAACAACAGGTGCTGGAGAGGATGTGGAGAAATAGGAACACTTTTACACTGTTGGTGGGATTGTAAACTAGTTCAACCATTATGGAAAACAGTATGGCGATTCCTCAAGGATCTAGATCTAGATGTACCATATGACCCAGCCATCCCACTACTGGGTATATACCCAAAAAATTATAAATCATGCTGCTATAAAGACACATGCACATGTATGTTTATTGCGGCACTATTCACAATAGCAAAGACTTGGAATCAACCCAAATGTCCATCTGTGACAGACTGGATTAAGAAAATGTGGCACATATACACCATGGAATATTATGCAGCCATAAAAAAGGATGAATTTGCGTCCTTTGTAGGGACATGGATGCAGCTGGAAACCATCATTCTTAGCAAACTATCACAAGAACAGAAAACCAAACACCACATGTTCTCACTCATAGGTGGGAACTGAACAATGACATCACTTGGACTCGGGAAGGGGAACATCACACATCGGGGCCTATCATGGGGAGGGGGGAGGGGGGAGGGATTGCATTGGGGAGTTATACCTGATATAAATGACGAATTGATGGGTGCTGACGAGTTGATGGGTGCAGCACACCAACATGGCACAAGTATACATATGTAACAAACCTGCACGTTATGCACATGTACCCTAGAACTTAAAGTATAATAATAATAATAATAAAAAGGATAACTAGAAGTCTATGTAAATATTGTTTACTCTATCTTATTGTATACTGTGATTATATTTCTTCTTGTATAACTTTTCTTTCTGTAGTTAATAATTTTATCTTTCCATTTGCTTAGTTTTCGTTTTTAATTTCAATAATTTTTGGAGAACAGGTGCTTTTTAGTTACATGGATGAGTTCTTTAGTAGAGAATTCTGAGATTTTAGTGCATCTATTACCTGAGCAGTGTACTCTTTACCCAGTATGTAGTCCTTTATTTATTTATTTATTTATTTATTTATTTATTTATTTATTTATTTTTGAGATAGTGTCTCACTCTGTTGCCCAGGCTGGAGTGCTGTGGTGCGATCTCGGCTCACCACAAGCTCTGCCTCCTGGGTTCACACCATTCTCCTGCCTCAGTCTCCCGAGTAGCTGGCACAGGCACGTGCCACCACGCCCAGCTAATTTTTGTAATTTCAGTAGAGATGGGGTTTCACTGTGTTAGCCAGGCTAGTCTCGAACTCCTGACCTCGTGATCCATCTGCCTCGGCCTCCCAAAATGCTGGGATTACAGGGCAATATGTAGTCTTATATCTTTCTCCTCTCTGCTTAGTTTTCTCTGACCTTGTAGTTTTGCCATATTACCCCCTAGTTATGTTAAACACTTCTCAATAAAAATTTTTCATATGGTAAAGTCTGTTTCGATAATCAGCTCCACTTTCCTTTTTTTCTCAAGACAATCCTTCCTTTGACTTCTGTTCAATTTTTCAATATGTATTTGTTTGTCTGTGGGCCTGCTACATAACTCTTATACTGAGACATCTCTTTGTCATCCTTCTAAGACTTTTCTGCACCTCTTTCTTCCTGTTTTGGGTGCCCTATTTCTTGAATCCTGTGTTTACCTCCTTCTTTTCTTGTTTTGCTTGTTTTTGTTTCTTCTCTTTGTTACTGGCTTCCTAAATAAGGACTGATGGAAGATCAATGTTTTGAAGCTTTGCATGTCTGACATTTCTTAATTTTGTCCTCACCTTTGGTTAATCATTTGGCTGGGAGGATACTTCACTCAAAGTTTTGAGGATATTGATCTCTTGCTTCTAACTTCCAGTGCTGATGTTAAAATGGTCTTTATATCTCTTCATACAAATTTTTTCTTTCCTTTCTTTTTATTCTTCTCATCTCTGTTTATTCCCACTTTTGTGAGATTTCTTTAGTTTTATTTTTCAACATTTTAATTGAATGTTTTATTTTGGCTTTAATACTTTTAATTTCCAAAAATCCTTTCTAGTTATTCTCTTTGTATTGTGTCCTACTCTTGTTTCATGGATGCTTGTTTATATTTGACCAGGCCTGTGCACTAAAAGCCTCTCTGCAGAGACAGGGCTTACTGAGTGGAGGGCTGTGTCAAGTCATTAGTCACGGAACTAGCTGTTTGGTTGAGTGTGGCAAAAACGTCCAGCTGCTCACCAAAATCCATTCCTAGCCTCCTTGTGGTTAAGAATAGCTTTATGGGCCTGGCATGGTGGCTCACACCTGTAATCCCAGCACTTTGGGAGGACGAGGCGGGTGGATCACCTGAGGTCAGGAGTTTGAGACCAACCTGGCCAGCATGGTGAAACTCTGTCTCTACTAAAAATACAAAAAAATTAGCCGAGCCTGGCATGTGCCTGTAATTCCAGCTACTCAGGAGGCTGAGGCAGGAGAATCAGAATTTGAACCCAGGAGGCGGAGGTTGCAGTGAGCCGAGATCATGCCACTGCACTTCAGCCTGGGTGACAGAGTGAGACCTTGTCTCAAAAAAAAAAAAAAAAAAAAAAGCCTTTATGACTGAGTTCTGCACAATGGAATATTAGCAGAAGTGATTTTTGCCACTTCCAGACCTGGCCTATTAAAATACCCTAATCTATTGCTTTATGGCTGGAATAAAACAGGGCTTCAGAAAATGACCTTAGAAATCATATGTCGAAGATGGTAGAGATTCTATCAGCTCAGGTGCCTGCATGATGGCATGGCTCTTACACAGCAAGAATTAAACATAATTGTGTTTGCATCATCAGGCTTTTTTTAGAGTCTATTTGTTATGGCAGTTAACCATCTCTGGGGCCCCCAAATGTCAGTGTCTGGGTTTCTTTTCTGGCTTGATTCACTTTCTCCAGAGATGGATCCTCTCATCTCTCATCTGGAAGGATGTATAAGCCTGACTGCTGGCATTCTGTCAGTTGGGAATTGACAGAGGTAGGTATGTAGGATACAGACGTTTCCTCTGATTGCAGTATAGTGATTTACTACCACCTTTCTCTGTGCTTGGTGTTTCTGAATATCGAGCCTCTTTAATTTTCTTTCCCTAAACAAATTACCTCTTATATTCAGTAGCAGAAGTGGAAGAAAAGTGGCCTGCTTGTCTGGAAAGGATGAAACACTGGTATCTAATTGCTTTTGAAACAGATTTCCAGTAAAACCGCTGTGTTTAGCCGCTCCCCCGACCTTCACTTTTCAAAGTATCCAGTGCCTCCAATTCCTAAGCCTGTCCCCGGGTCTGTAAAGCAAATTGGCTTGTTGCTTGCTGGCATCACCTTCTGCAAAAGTTAGCTTTGACCGTTCACTCTCCTGTTAAGTTATACTATCCCAGCAACTGTTTTCTCTCTTCCTACTTTGTGGATGGGAATTGAACATTTCATCAAAACAGGAGTTTGTGTTTCTTGTTCTGGTTAATATGAAGTGGTTGTCAAGAGGAAAGACATAAAGAAATGTCTTTACTTGACCATCCTAAAGCCAGAAGTCTCTTATAATTTCAATGAATCTAAATTAACTACCCAAAAAATTATTTTAAAAAGACAAAGAGATCCAAGGTGAGTTATTTCCAAATAAATTAACGGAATACTTTAAGTTCTTTTTTATTTTATTTAATTAATTAATTTGAGACAGGGTCTTGCTCTGTTGCCCAGGCTGGAGAACGATACGATCTTGGCTCACTGCAGCCTCCATCTCCTGGGTTCAAGTGATTCTCCTGCCTCAGTCTCCCAAATAGCTGGGATTACAGGTGCCCGCCACCATGCCAAGCTAATTTTTGTATTTTTAGTAGAGATGGGGTTTCACCATGTTGGCCAGGCTGGTCTCGAACTCCTGAACTCAAGTGATCCATCCGCCTCAGCCTCCCAAAGTGCTGGAATTACAGGCATGAGCCACCATGCCTAGCCTTTAAGTTCTTTTTGCTCATTTAACTGCTTAGTAGAACAATAAGTCAGATGTCACAGAAAAGGAATGGAAACTGTGCATTCCATCACAAACTCAGAGGTCTCACAATCTAACATGGACATTTTGCAATCTTGAGACTTGCTGTCTTGCAGTCTTGTGGTCTCAACGTCTCACCATCGCCTTGTCCCACTTTGTCATGGTCTTCAGTCTCACAGGCTCATGGTCTGTGGATGTGCCTAGTACTGTAGTCTCATGGTCTCATAGTGTTGTGGTCTTGCAGGGTTGAGGGCTTACTCTTTTTTTTTTTTTTTGAGACGGAGTCTCGCTCTGTGGCCCAGGCTGGAGTGCAGTGGCCGGATCTCAGCTCACTGCAAGCTCCGCTTCCTGGGTTTATGCCATTCTCCTGCCTCAGCCTCCCGAGTAGCTGGGACTACAGGCGCCTGCCACCTCGCCTGGCTAGTTTTTTGTATTTTTTAGTAGAGACGGGGTTTCACCGTATTAGCCAGGATGGTCTCGATCTCCTGACCTCGTGATCCGCCCGTCTCGGCCTCCCAAAGTGCTGGGATTACAGGCTTGAGCCACCGCGCCCTGCCTGGGCTTATTCTTTAAACAAATTTTGATTATGTTTTAAGTTTACTCTGGAAATAATTTTCTGAATATAAAGCACCTTCCATTAATGGATAAGTCTTTTGGAGTTCCTTGTATGTTTTGATTTGCAATTGAATATATATCTCTTTTTATCAGTAGTTAGGTCTCTGTTTTTATTTTTTCCAATATTGCCTGACATAATCTATCTCTTTGCCTTCAAAAAGACATAATCAAAGATTAGTGTAATATTTCTAATATTTCTAATAATAATGCTTGTAATATTTCTGTATTTAGGATTAATAGAAAGCAGCCCTCTTCTGGGCACATTGACAACAGTAATAATATGAAATGCCCAAGAAAGAAATTACCAAACCCAATTTAATTGCCTCTAACACCACAGCTGAATTTGGGTGCCAATAGTCTCTTTTGGAACTGTAGCTCTTTTTATAATAAAAAAGTACTTTAGCAATAACAAGCTTCAACAGAAGCAGTAGATACGTGGGAGGACGTTGAAAACAGGGACAGGCATAACATTTTATTGTAGGTGGTTTTTTTTCCTTTCCCCCTACATGATGTCAGTTCTGTATGAACTGAATCCTAGCACATGACTTTTTCTTTGGGGATTTTTGTGTCTTTTAAAACCCACTTGATTGTTAATGTCAATTCTCTTTTTTGGAGAAAGAAGAATTGTTAATAGTTTTGGGATGCTTATTTGAAAATGTTCAAATCTGCTGGGTTCAAGTGGGGTCAACTGAAACTGTATTCTTGACTTTGGCCAGAGATTGTCTCGAGGTAACTTGGTTCACCCTGCATCACAGATGATTTCCCAGAATTGCAGAATTATTATTATCCTTTTCTGAAGAGCCCAGTGATGAACACAAATATTAGACATGAAAGGGGCTTAAGCAAGCAATTCTTTTTTTTTGCCTTATGTATTGTAGGGAAAAAATGGGGCTTCCAGTCAATCTAGGAGTTTACTTATAGTCATGTAAGTAGTTAATGACAAAGGTAGGGCACTAACCTTCTGAACTATATTCTTCGTCATCATATGCCTACATACATTCTTTTCTTGCCTTTATGTGTTGTAGAGAAGAAATGGGGTTCCCAGTCAATCTGGGAGTTTATTTACAGTCACGTAAGTAGTTAATGACAAAGGTAGGGCACTAACCTTCTGAACTGTATTCTTTGTCATCATATGCCTACATACAGGGTTGAAAGGGTGGGCTTTCTAATTGATTGTTTTTATGCATGCACAGGTCACCAACAGCCCAGCGGGAGGAAGCTGTGCATGGCATTGTGTTGCCACTCATCTTGCTTTCCTTGGTCTTTCAAAACCTCTTGGTTAGATGTGTATATTTATCCATGAGACAAATTCAATAGCTTTTACTGAATGACATGAGAATTGATGAGTGAGCAGAGGATTTGGGAGCAAACGCATATCAGACAATGCCAATCACCCACCCCTTCTCCCATGGGCTACAATTTACCTACGTTAAGCAGGAATCAAAAAGGTGAGAAATGTTGTACCTTCCAGTTAATGCCTGAAGCTTGAATAGCCACCGAATACATTCTATAATTAGATTAGGTACTTAAAGAAACTGAGATATAATTAACATACAAAAATATGCACATCTTAGGTGTTTGTTTTGATGAGTTTTTATATTATTTGTAAACATTTTTATTATGAAAAATTTTAAACAGAGAAAAATGGAAAGATTTGTATGACAAACATTCATATCCGATCACCTAGATTTAGGGTTGGCTGAGATTCTTGAGTCTACAAATTTTGTGCTTCATCAAATATGGAAACATTTCAGCCATTATTTCTTCAAATATTTTTCTGGTTGTGGGATGCTCATTCTCTCTTTCCTCTCGTTCTTGAACTCTAAAGATCCTGTGTAAGTTACATCTTTTAATATTGCCCTGCAGGTCTCTGAGATTTTATTCATTATTTGCAAAATTTTTTCCACTGTTTTTTCTTCAGATTAAATGATTAGTGTTTTTCTGTTTTAAAAGTCAGTAACTCTTTTCTTTTAAAATTTCCAATCAGCTATTAAGCCCATCCATTGAATTTATATTTCAAGTATTTGATTTTTCAGATACAGAATTTCCACTTCATTCTTTTTACCTAGTGTTGATTCCTTGGCTGCATTTATTATATTTTTCTTCATTCTGACCACTGTCCTTTACATCCTATAGCATAGTTGTAATAGGTGCTTGAAATTCCTTGCCTGCTAATTCCAATATTTAGAACACCTCAGCATCAGTCTCCGTTGATTGCCTTTTCTCTTGAGTGTGCGTAATGCTTTCCTCTTTCTTTATTGAGTAATTTTGGATTATATTCTGGGCAAATGATATGTTGTAGAGACATGCTAGCAGGCAGATGTCTAGACTTAAACTGCAAACTGTGTGCCCCGCAGTTGGAGGTAGCTAAAATTTCGGTTGTTTCTTTGGCCTCAGCTAGATGGCTAGAGTCTGCAGGTGTGGTCTGGGGGCTAAGAGATGGTTTGAGTGGAGTGTATACACAGTATTTGAGGCTCCCTGTCTCTGTCTGTCTTTTTCGGGGGATAATTTCCTCATTTCTAGCTGTAGAAGTCAACCCAACTTCTGATATTGTGTTCTCCAAGCTAGTAAGGCAGCACATGCCCAAGCTTTAGCTGCTCTGCATGGTATAGACTGTGGTATACCCTCAGGCTAAAGCCATACAATACCAAATTCTCTCACTTGTATTCTGTCTATCCAAACAATACTCGCCTTCCAGTATATGTCTGATTTCCTCACTCTCTAGGAGTTTCGGATAGTGTTTTTTTTTTTTTTTTTTAACATTTTCCCCAGGGTTTATAGTTATTATTAGAGGGTAGAATAACCTGGTAGGAGCTACTTGGCTATTAGCAGAAGTGGAGCCCTTTCAGTCATTGAGACTTAACATTTGTATACACCCTTGTAACCTCCATCCAAAGCAAGATGAGAACATCTCCATCCCCACTAAAAATGTCTCTGTGCTTCTTTCCAGTCACATTCTCCTCTCACCACTAGCCGATTTTTAGAACCATACATTCGTTTTGTCTGAATTTGGGTTTCACAGAAGTGGAGTCATACCCTCTGTAGCCTTTTGTACCCATCTTCTCCCATTCAACATGATGCTTTTGAGATGCATCCAGGTGGTAGTGTACGTCAGCAGTGCTTTTCTTTTTATTACTGAAGAGTGCTCCATTATGGGAAAATACCACAATGTGTATACTATTTTCCTGCTAAGGGACACTGGAGCTATTTTTAGTTTGGGGCTATTATAAATAAAACTGCTATGAATATGCTTGTACAAGTCATTTTTTTTTGTGGACATGGATTATCACTCCTCTTTTGTAAATAGGTAGGAGAGGAATTGCTGGAAGTCAAATAGTTCTCCAAAGTGGTTTACTGCATGCCATCACCACCAGCAAGGTCCGAGAACTCCAAATTCCAAATGTTGCATGTCCTTGCTGACACTTGGTGTTGTCATTGCTTTCAATATTTGTCTTTCTAGTGAGTATAAATGGTATTTTATTTATTTTAAATTGCATTTTACTGGCCAGGCACGCTGGCTCACTCCTGTAATCCCAGCACTTTGGAAGGTTGTGGTGGGTGGATTGCTTGAGCCCAGGAGTTTGAGACCAGCCTGGGTAACATGGCAAAATCCAGTCTCTGCAAAAAATACAAAAATTAGCTGGGCATGGTGGTGTGCACCTGCAGTTCCAGCTACTCGGGAGACTGAGGTAGGAGGATTGCTTGAGCCAGGGAGGTCAAGGCTTCAGTGAGCTGAGATTGCACTATTGTACTCTAGCCTAGGAGACAGAGCAAGGCCCTGTCTCAATAAATAAATAAATTGCAGTTTGTCGATGACTAATGATGTTGAAAATTCTTTCATGTGGTTATTGGCTACTTGTATATCTTCTTATGGAATGTGTCTATTCAAAACTTTTGCTAATATTTATTGCACTTTTAAAATTGGTGACATAGCAATTTTGAAATATGTTCTGAATATATGCTCATCTTCACATATGTATTATGAACATTTTCTCTGATTCTGTGGTGTGTCTATTTTCTTAATGGAGTGTTTTGATAATCAGACATTTTTAGTTTTTATAAAGTCTAATTTATCAAAAATTTTTTCTTTTTGGGAGTGCTTTTACTGTGCAGTTGAAGAAATCTTTGCCTATCTAAGATTTACTTCTAATCAAACTGTAGTAAATATCGGTAGGTTTCTGAAATATTTCTTCTTTCTTTGAAGCTTTGAAATTCTGTATGTATTCTCTTTATCTGGCATAAAATGCTTTTTGAAGTAAAATAAAATATTTTCTGCAGCTTTTTTGGGCTCTGGGCAAGATAGCTGAAAAGTTAAATAATATTTATACAGTGACTTACATGAAAAGATGCTTAACAGATGTTTGCAAAAGTAAATCAACTTACAGATCCAGTAGCAAACTTTGTTCAGTAGATTTGAAATTTCTGATTTATTGTTGCAAATCTATGCGGTGATGTGCTTGGAATACGCCCCAGAGCACTGATCTGTGCAGCTGCTATGCCAAGCCATGGAGGGCTTTGCGCTGAATCTTACAGATGCACCGATTCTGCCAAAACATATGGGAGGAACTCACTTCAGCTCTTGCTTAAAAGATAACAACACTTTTGGATCAATGGCAATAATGCCAAATTAACACAAAAGTCCTTAATTGTATATTTCTGATGAATGATTAGTCTCCTAATTCAAAAAGGTAGTGAAACAACCTCCAATTAAAAGTAATGTACTTTACTTAGATTGAGTAATAGACAGCATTCTCAATATTCCAACTTGGCATGTAGCAAAGTGGTGATGGAAATTCATATTTGCCAAGACTGCATGGCAGTTCAGAAAGTTGATTTTAAGCAGGATGATTTCAGAATAACACTTTCCCCATGAGCACTACTTTTTACAGAACCTCTTATGAAAGGGCCTTTCAAATACATATCTGAGATGAAACAGACTATGGTAGAGTGACTTCAATTAAGGACAGCTCTGCCTTCACAAAGACTTAACAAAGCTCAACTCCCATAATGCCCTTTATAATGTTTATAGATATGCTCTAGGTACTTTTTTGCTTATTATCTCTAGTTCCTCACACAATACAATTAGTTATAGATTTTTTACTCATTTTACAATGAAGAAGTCCAGATTCATTAAAAAAATTGTAGAAACCATTCACCTGGTCAGTAGACTTTGGAGGATTCAGACCGAGGTTTGTTTATCAGCAAATCCCGTGTTCCCCCCGGCACAGCACACTGCTTCCCTGGTTCAAGGGCATCATAAAACTTACTACAGTGGAAGGAAACTCCAGAGTTAAAGTTATTGTCAAGGTAAGTCATATATGTGGTCTTCCATTGGTCATCTTGACAAGCTGTGAACAGCTTCATAGATATTTCCTGTTGTTTCTCTATAGTAAACCTTGACTGGCAGGTTTATAATTAGTCTTTCTGGCCAACCCCATTTCTCTTCTCCAGTGAAAGGTTTAGCTGTGACACTAAGTCTCTTTTCATTGAAACAAGGAATAAGGTCATTTCTAGTTTGATTTATGCAGGTCGATCGGAAAGATTGGGCAAACAGCTGGCTTTCTTTGTTTAGGCTATCTTTGGTTGAGAAAGTGGAAGGGAAGTTTCAGAGATCCAGAAATGGTAAGAAGAAACAAGAAAGCCATCAAGTTTGGTTTATTTTCTCAAGTTGATTATTTATGGCTAGTAGTCCACAGATGAAGAATTTTAATGATCAAAACCTAGAAATATGTGTTGTGCTATTTTGAGCCTGTTTCATTAAAATGTAAGACTGCTAGATGTATGAAGAGAAACTTTGGTTGTTTAAAAATAGCATTTGATATTGACAATCTTTTCAAAGTTGCTCATAATCACCATTTAACTGAGTGGATTTTATTTCTGGACACCAAAAGATATGATGATGCTTTTGTTTCTTTTTTTGCTTCTCTTTTTACAGATAACGCACACCCTGTCCACACGCACTTTCATTATGCTCTGTTGCAGGAAATTAGCTAGCATTTGTTGAATGTGTCATCTTTTACTGCTCAAGCGTTTTGTTCTTCATCCTTTTACAGAAAGGATTGTTCTTAGCACCTTACCAAGAGCACAACAATATAGTCACTGCCACAACTGATGGGTATTGTCTGTTATATTCATAAAACAGTGTACAAAAGGATTCTTGGCCCTCTTTACATAATACAGGAAGTGTCAATAAACAGAGGGTTTTTTTTTTTTTTCCAACAAGCGTAGACATTTTATTGGCCAGGTGTGGTGATTCAGGCCTGTAATCCAAGTGTTTTGGCAGGAGGATGGTTTGAGGCCAGGAGTTTGAGACCAGCCTGGGCAACATAATGAGACTCATCTCTATGAAAAAAAAAAAAAAAAAGTAAAAAGTAAAAACTTTGCTGGGTGTGTCTCACATGCCTGTGATCCAAGCTACTCGGGAGGCTGAAGCAGAAGGCTTGAACCCAGGAGTCTGAGGTTACAGTGAGCTACGATTATGCCACTGTACTCCAGCCTGGGTGACAGAGTGAGATCCTGTCTCTACAAAACAAAAAATGGACATTTTATTATCATCAGGTTTACTATGAACACTATCAATTGGTAACTCAAGTTCTGCACTGAAAATTTGTATTTTAAGGTGGTTTTTTTCACAAAAGGAGCTTTTCTTTGTCTAATATTTAAGTCAAGATTCTTATTCCTGGCTTCAGTATCTCTGTAGTATGTTCATATATTTTTTTTCTGTGTGTGTGTGTCTATACATATGCATATACACATATATACTCATACCTGCATGCGGGTTGCCTTGCTGTTTATCATCTAGGAATTTTTTCTCATGAGTGACATAGGTTTAGTGACCCATCTTCGTTAACTATATCATTGAACATTCAGGGATACAACAAAGCTAACATGATCAGAATAAATTCTTAATCTAAAATCCAGTTTTCCTTCTGGTAACCAAGTACTTAATGACCAGAACAGAGAAAGAGTCTTGCCTTTGCTAGAGGTTAAACTTAATAAATGAGATTGTTTAAATGAAAATATTCAGGACTGTAGAAGAAAAGATAAATATTATGTTTGCTCTGTTTACAGATCCTGTGTATGATGCTGTAGCATTTGAAGCCCATATCCATGTAGGAAATGATGAGGAAGATTGGCAATCAATTGGGAAATTGAATGGGCATGGGTAAACTTTACAGCTGTGGGTTTTAACCGAACTCAATGGTTGTTTCACTACCAGAAGAGTGATTCTGTGGCATATATTTCTTGCAGAAAAGAAAGAGGAGGGATAAATATGTGAGTGCATGTGTCTGTGTATGACAGGGACAAAGAATAGGGAAGTATAAGAATGTTGAGATAATCAGTAGGGAGGAGAAGGGAGAGATGAGCAGGGAGGGAGATGTTAGATTGGCTGTCACAGTGAGGCTGGTATTTTTAATTTCTCTTTTTTATTCCCTGTGCTCATTTTGGCTCCAAGTTGCTGAGGCCATTTCTTCATGAGTTCTAGTATTCTAGTCTAGTGAGACACACAGCGAGATGAGCAAACAAGACTTCAGTGTGAGCCCATCGACTGCTGAAGGGAACCTCGTCTGGCAACATCATTCCTGCATTCTGAGGTCAGCAGTTTTCAGGAAGCTAGGCTGGCTCAGTGCTTGGGATCCGCAGTGGAGGCTGACGCTCCCCACCAATCATCCAGTTAGCACCGGCAATTCTATCCTCCCACTGCTCTAATGATAATGCATCCTTTCCTCTTGAAACACTTGATTTTCAGATTTCGATAACTTCTGCCCACCTTAACTCCTATCAATCAGACTTTATGTAACAGCACTGTGTTTGGTACCCAAAGTGAAATATATTCTTCAGAACAGCTATAAGTGGAACAGGCTCAGGAAGAAGAGTGGATGTCAAATACTGGTTGTCATATCCTAGTAACAAGTAGACTTTCATACGTAACACATGATCCCACTGAAGCTTGATATAAATGGAAGATTTAACTGAAAGAGGTCTATAATTTTGTTGGCAAAATAAAGAGAAATTTCCCTTATGCTAAGACCAAGTAGCCAAAAGTATCTCTGAAAATGGAAGACCTAATTCAATGTAAATCCCTCTGAAATTCTACCAGAGCTTTTGTGACTGTGTTAGTGAAACTCATCAGGTAAGGCTGGAGTCATGAGGATTCTCATCATTAACTTAATGGGGTTAGAGACTCAGATGCTTCAAAATGTGTAAGGTGGTTTGCTGATTTAATGTGAAACTGGAACTGTTGCCACCAGCCCCTCCTACCACCCCCCCAACGTCCTGCCATTCCCATTGTAAGATATGTGTTGATGAGAACTGAATACCATGTGATGGCATCATTGGATTAGTTTGGGAACCATTATCATAGCACCCATGTGTGCTTGCTTTTGTAGTATGTACTTTCTGGTGAGCAGTTGGAGTTCTTCCTTCAGTCACCAAGTGTGAGTTAACAAACGACACTCTATCCTAGACACTAGGTGGCAGCAGACTGCTGAGCTAAACCATTAGCCAAGGGACCAAGAGGCTCAAACCTGTTCCCCAATACTCGAAAGGGAGGTTAAAATGGCAGGTGGATAAAACTGAATGGTATGAAACAACACACACAATTGCAAAAATTTCAAAGGCATGAATCACTATTGCATCTCCGAAAACCGTGTGAAGCTGCTTAAAGCTAACTTTACTTTCTTTAAAACGTCCTGGAGCAGTTATCACCCAATGACCCTAACACCGTATTCAGTTTTGTTACTTCTCTGGAGTCAAAGTTAGACTCCCAGATATCATAGCTTCTCTCATTTATCATGAAGGGTTAACTCTAAATCTGTATTGTCAACCAGTCTCTTTTTTGTTTTAAACATGTTTATAGTTGTTTTAAGTGGTAATATTTAAGTTCGAATAATTAATAGCAATATTTGTTAATACTATCAGCCCAATGCTTGAGTAAAAATGCTGAAGAAAGTATAAGATGTTCAACTGTGTACAAAGCACCACTCAATGTTTGCTGAGAATATTAATTTCTTATGAAAGGCTAATAGATTGTCAATATAGTTTTAAATACTAAATATAGAACCAAATAAGATTTGACAATGAGAATTCAAAGACCATCATATTGTATTGATGTAGATGACATTCTCATTTTCATTTTTTTCCTATAAATGTTTCCTGTAATATGTCTTTGTGAATTGTTTTTTCTACTCAGTTTTAACTCCTGATCAGGCCCAGCCCCACCTTGGAGGGGACAACATCTTTAAGATGTGAAACATTTTAAGGTTTATTTAAACTGATGATCAGCTAAAGATAAATAAGATAAATCATAAATATAATAAAAATAAAGAAGAATAAGAAAATAAATAGATAAATAAATAATTTTAAAAGAATAAAAACAAATTTAAAAATAAGTTATAAAAACAGAACATTTTATATACTCTCAACTGGCTATTTCTGTACTCCCAGGGCATAAGCTGAACATAAATGACACTAAATAGAAACCCTAAAAAGAAATGGAACAGAATGCCCAATGATGAAACCCAGTGCTTCAGGAAAATTCCAGTGTTAGAAGACATTGTGTTTGCAATGAATCCCCCTACACACTATTACCAAATAAAGTTGTTCCAGGGCAGAATTTGAAGTTTTGTGAATTTGTTTTGAGGTTTTTAGATTGATTTAGGCTTCAGGAATTTCTAAATTTCTGCCAAGTCTAAATAGCTCTTTGTGGTAAGGCTATTAGCCTGTCAACTAGACATCACCAAAGGTCTTCATGAAGTACAAGTGGAAAAATAAGAGACAATTGCACTTTGCATGGATAGCTAAAAATATTTTTCAGTTTCAAATACCCATCAAGTTGGGTGCTGACGAGTTGATGGGTGCAGCACACCAACATGGCACAAGTATACATATGTAACAAACCTGCACGTTGTGTACATGTACCCTAGAACTTAAAGTATAATAATAAAAAACAAACAAACAAACAAACAAACAAACAAACAAAATACCCGTAAAGTAAAAAAATAAAATCAGAGTATGGGCCTTATATCAGGACACTAGTATTTTCTTTGGGACTCTTACCTTTTTATACATTGGCCATATGTACATTGCTAACATTCTACAATGTATAACAGAATTTGGCAATATAAATAACTTACGGACTTATTTAAATAAAAATCATATAAATGTATAAAAAGTTTTCATTTTCACTTGCATATTTAATGCAATGCTTTGTAAAAGGAGCACATTTATTTGAAGATAGAATTACCTAGAACATAAATGATGTATGGTTGCAGAATAAACACATTTAAAATGACTTCGTTAATTAATTTTTGAATTTTGAATTTTGCTTTATTTAATTTTTTTTTTTTTAAACCACAGCAGGATACATTTTTCCTTTGCTACCTGGCTCTACTCTTGGCCAAACCTCCCAGCCCACGGGTGAGATTTCTCTTGTGTATCAATGGATATGCATGCTTTATTTTGCTTTATGCTGAGGGGATCTGTTTCTTCCCATAGCAGAAAAAGCAAAGTTGCCCACAAAGCCATAAGGCATAAGATGGTGGTAATTCTTTGTGTCGACATCTATTTTAGCACATTTTAAAAGTAGGTACTTTTTTAGTGTTTTCAAAGGGATCTGTCCATATTTCATCTTAATATGTTCTTTTCTGCCTAGCACAGTGTCTTGCCCATGGGAAGCATCCTATACATTTTAAATTGAAATAAAAGCATCTATACATTTTAATTGAATGCTAATAAATTACTCCCCCAACTCAGTAATAATGGACAGAAGGCCAAATGGAAGTGAGGGTGTGGTCATACTCGGAAGGGATTCTTGAAACTATCCAGTAGAAATAAGGCTTCTATTAATAAATCAGTCAGTTCAATTAAACACTAGACTAATTTCCATTTAATCAGCTTCTGAATTTTGAGTGCAAGCAAAATAGTGTACAGTTTGGGTGAGTCTGGTTTGTTTTGTGTTTTCCACTATGAAAAAAATCAGAACCACTAGAGGTCACTCCAGTTATTAGCAAGAGACTGGTTAGGCTAGTCTTTGTCTTACAGGACAAGGCAGCTCTTGCAAGCCTGCCTAAATTTTGTCATCAGCAGAAGCAGAATAAAAGTTAACTTAAATGCTCATAAATGGTCAGTACAAGTCTATGGTTTGCTCTGTCCCATTACGCCATCCTGATTGACCTTCCTCCGTACCATTTCTTTCCTCTGTACCACTTCAATAATAACCTCAACAGCTATGTCTACTGTGTGTTTATTATGCATCAGGCAACATTCCAAGGATTTTACATCATTATCATCTTTACTTTGTACAGCAACCCTATGAGGGCTGTACCATTACTGCTACCATTTTACAGAAGATAAAATCAAGGCTCAGAGAATTCGCAGAGCTGAGTGACAAGGCTGAGATTCAAACCCAGAGCCCACACTGGTAAACACAAATCGGATTCCATGAACAACAATGGGGTATGTTTGACTCTTATTTTCTATTTAAACAAGAGGTTTAAATGTTGTAACAGGAGAAGAGTTTAGGAATGCATATATGTGGCAACAGGAAGCACTTTGGCACCCCTCAAATCATACTTTACAGGTCAGGCAAATGCAGAGATGTGTGTGTGTGTGTGTGTGTGTGTGTGTGTGTGTGTGTGTGTGTGT
>NC_045438.1:155779462-155898309 GCF_002776525.5 Piliocolobus tephrosceles
TGTGTGTGTGTGTGTGTGTGTGTGTGTGTGTGTGTGTGTGTGTGTGTGTTTGTATTTGGGAGGTGAGAGAGAATAGAGGGGAGTATAGAAAATGAATCTAACAAGTTAAAGGTGGGATTGCTGTTCGACATAGTCAAATGGCCAGACCAGCAGGCCCATAAGTCCATCGCTTCCAAGTGACTTATCCAAAAGAAAAATGAAACACACTTTCCCAACCCTGCCATTAAAAAGATGCTACTCAATCTGAGCAGCGGTTGTGTACTGTTTCTAAAGCCATGAAAGCACCTTTTCTATAGCATCTCAGAACATCTTCAACAATTTGGTGAAAGACCCAGGAGCTCTTATTCACACCCTGCTTTAAGCAGTAGAGAGCTCTGCTGGCTCAACAAAGCATTTTTTTCCCCCAAGGAATGATAGTATCCATGTATTTACACAATACCTGTGCCTGTGGCAAGCCTGACTTAGACTAAGAAGTGGAGGCTGAGGGAATTTAAAGACACTTGCCTCAGGTTACAAAGCAAATCAACACAGATGGAGTTTAGCATCCCCAGCCCTGGAGTTTCCACTCAGTTCTTGGACTGCTAGGACCCTGCATTGTGCTTGTTGGTATTAAACCTGAAGATCTCCCTTGTAGAAGGTTCTCACAGGATCCCTCTCACCAAAAGGTGACAGAGGATTACAGTTTACCCTAACAAGGCCAACATCTTAATCTCATAATGAAACCTTCTGAGAATCCCCTCTGCTTTCACTCTGAGCCCCCATAAAAATCAATCATCATGTATGCCCCTCCACCAAATGGTTGCTGCGACTGGCACCTGTCCTGGCCTTTGCCTTTGGAATGGAAAGTCAGGATAGTTTCAAAGTTTCATATACAATAACAGGAAAAAAAAAATGAAACAAAGGAACATTTTAAGCAGCAGTCCCCACCTCTGAGTTGTTTCTTTCCAATCTCAGCCAAAGCTTTGCATACCTCAAATCCCTTGAGAGCAGAGAAGACTGTAAAATCAACAGTTAAGATTTTTTGGAGGGGGGGACCAGTGGGGAGGTCACAACAGAGGAAATAAAAATTGTTATAAGCTTTATCTTCTAGCATAGCTTGCTGCCTTTCACAATGTTCTAAAATGGCAAACAGAGAGAATTGAGAAGGAGGAAAAATTGAACTCCAATTTATTTATCTCACACTCTCTAGCATTAGTACAAGAAGTAGTATTTGCTGGAAAGATGTTAAAGTAGCATTTGCATTTCAAGTCAATCTTCACATTTTAGTTTATATACAAGGAACAATAAAAGTCATAGATTAAAGACTCTTTTCAACTTGAAAGGCAGGAAAACAGGATTTAAAGGAAAAGAAAGAGGAAACCTGGTAGTAGATTGTGTCCTATATAACAATCAATATTCTCTAGTTGACGGGTTCATTAGCTATTAAAACCAAGAGCCTTTCTGGAGAAAAATCATTATAAAAAGTACCATGGATGGGACTTACTGTTGTCAGAGAGGTAATGGTTATACTAGAAAGTTCTCTGAAGAACAAATCTGAAGAACTGCATCTTAGTGCATGTCAGTTTCTCAGGACCTTAGTTTCTTCACTTATAAAACCTGAGTAATAATATTCTATCATTTCTTTCTTGTTAACCTTTCTTGTAGACATGTTTTATATCATAAATATTTTATTAGAATCAAGCGTTTTAATGTAATAGAGACACAAGAAAAAATTTGATTAGACAGCATCTTTCAATTAAGGTCTTAAAAAACTTCTCAGTTGAGTACTCCCATTTTATGATTTAGAAAGATACATAACAAAGGCAGATAAAGAGATCATGTTAAATCATTTGCTTTAAGTTTTCCCCAAATTGAGCTAGTGTCAGCAGTAGAGTTGTAATGGCCAGTACATTCTTCTATTTGCCAGAACAAACACCTTGCTGCCAATCTTGACTTCTTTCTTTCTCTAATGCCCCCAATTCATTCCAATAGGAAGTCCTGTGTGGTCTCTATTTATGACATATATCCAGAGTCTGACTACTTCTCATTGCTTCCATTGCCACCTCCCTGGTCCGTGGCACTAACTGCACTACTGCCACTGCCTCCTAACCACTTCCACCTGGGCATCTCCCCACAAATCTATTCTCAAAACAGTAACTAGAGGGATACTTCAAGATGCAAGTTAGACCATGTTCCTCCTCTGCATCAAATGCTCCAATGGCTCTCATCTCCCTCAGAGAAGCGAATCCTTTCAACAGGCTCCAAGGCTGTATACGTCTCGCCCCCTGCTAACTCACTCTTTTCCACCATGCAGCCATGCAGGCCTTTAAACTATTCCCTGAAAACACAGTTACATTTGCATCTCAAATCTCCCATGCCTTTATTCTCTCTGCCTGGGTTGCTCTTTCTCCAGATATCCTCATGTTCTCACCTTATCTCACTCACCTCCTCATGTGCTTCTGAAAAGTCACTCTCTTTGTGAGGTCCTTTCTCAGCTTTATATTGAAAATCGAAATCCACCACAACCCGCAGGATTGCCCGGCCCCCTTCCCCGTTTTATTGTTCTCCACACCACCTCCCATCTTCCCATCTTCTAATACCTACTTTATTTAGTTCTTTGTTTGTTGCTTGCTTTTCTCCTCTCCCATGAAGTAACTCTTTTGAAAATTATAATTGCCACTTTTATTTTAGATTCAGGGGTTACGTGTGCAGGTTTGTTACATGGGTACATTGCATGATGCTGAGGTTTGAGGTATGAACGATCTTGTCACCCAGGTAGCGAGTATAGCACCCAGTGGGTAGTTTCTCAGCCTTTGCCTTCCTCCACTTCTCCTCCCTCTAGGAGTCCCCAGAATTTTTGTCTCTTTAGTTGTCTGTTCATCCCCAGAGCTTAGACTAATGCTTGACATATAACATGTGCTCAATGAGTAAATGATACAATAGAGACCCAGACACCTCAGTCTTAGAATGTTTGACTTCTCCTAAGAACCCAGGAAACTTCTATTTCACTTATCATACTTAATTCATAGGTGTTTTTAACCCATATTTTACTAGGGGAAAATGACATACCAGGTGGTTTTCTTCCTGTAGGTCATATAAGCAGTTAAAGAGGAACTTCATGAGAGGCTTAGGCTTTTGGACCCAAAATTTTCACATGCTTCACTCCCCCAGATCCCCCAAAGAGCACGGTAAATTTTCAAAGCCGAAGTGCTATCATGTTTTGTGGGTCATATCTTTTGCACATGACACCCAGAATTCCGTTCCATATTATAAAACTACTGCTTAAAATAATTATTTATCCAAGGAACTTAAATTCTTTACTAACAGTTCTATTTGCACAAGTAAGTGTGTCTTTTTATAGTTTACTTGCAATTGGGTTTTCTAGTATCTGCAATTAGATTAAAATATGTAAGTTCACTAGATTTGTAACCACATCTCCATCCCAATTCCCATTTTAGAAAAGAAAAAGCTCTGTAGACTTTAGAAGGACTTTGATATTGGACTGATCTTCAGAAAGATCTTTGAACTAATAGCAAAATTAAGCACAATTAATTCATTCAACTACCCCATAAGCCACAGTAAATCAACACTCAGCAAACCCAACCACTTGGGTCACTGGGGCACTTTTCAAAATGATTCAGTTTATGGGGAAGCCCTAAAAATATCATTCTGTTTATCCAGGCATCTAGGAATGATGGCAAGTCTGAACACTACCAAGATATCACCTTCATTAATGATGCCTATGATGTGGTCAGAGAGATGCTGGTTTTCCTGCTGCTGTTCCCAGGGTAGCCTTTAGAAAACAAAGGCATCAGCTATGTAGATTCTGTGGTGAAGCAACGTTTAAAGAGGTTATTCATAGAATCATGGCGGTAGCAGACGGAGACTTACAGAGGTTATCAGATCTGTGTCTTTCCCTTCCGGCAGGATGATATCAACCACACAGCATGGCCTAAGAGACGGTTAACTGGCTTATGCACTCTAGATCGTTGTTGTTCTGGTTGTGACATTAAATGTCCATGTCATGCTGGATTAAGTCTTTAATTTCCCAGGAGGAACACAGCGATCATAGAGCCATAAAACAAGCTGGTATGAGTGATAAGTAGTGGAAGGAAATAAATATGATAGGGGTATAGAGGAAATAATAACTAACTTTGGTTGGGATATGTGTATTTGCACAGTGGAATGAGTAAGGAGGAATATCAAGAAATGGTTCAGAGAGAAAGTATTTTATTTGTATTTTGAAGAATAAATGCAGTTTTTTTCAAGTAAGTAAATTTAAGGTATTCCAGGCTCAACTTTAAGCAGAAGAAAAAATGAGGTTTGAAAATCATGGCATGATTGAAAAATCATGATGAAAAATCTTCCCAAGTATATGCTTGGTGGGTAAGGAAGGGGAGGAGACATCAGAAAAGTATATTGTCAAGTCTTAAATGCTTTGCTGCATCACAATGAGAATTTTGATAAGGATATGGACTTTCTTCTGAAAGCAATGAGGAACTGCTCAAGTGTTTTAAGAAGGATAGCAGAGAGATAAGATTTATCACTTAGAAACATCACTCTTGCACAGCTTTAAAGAATTGGAGCATAGCCAGAAGAGGCAGAGATATGCATTAGGAGGCTTTTATTCTAAACTAAGTGGGAGATGAGGATGGCCAAAGCTGAGTAATGACAGTAGATGGGATATAGAAAGGGGGTTAGAATTGATGGATATTAGGAAGGAAGATCTAACATAAATTGCTGTTGGTTCAGTGTGAGAAGTCAGAGAGAGTAAGCCCTACAAGTGAATGAAATTGCTTGAGAAAGTTAATGGAGTGAGAACTGGGTCAAGGTCTGAACCCTGGAGACTATGAACATTTAAGGGATAAGGAACAATAAGTTAGGAGGAGATAGCTGAAAGGAAGGGAACTGGTAAGGAGTCAATATTTCAGAAAGGAGAGTATTCCATGAGTGTCTTACTTAGAAAGGAGAGCATTCTGGCTGGGTGCAGTGGCTCATGACTGTAATCCCAGCACTTTGGGAAGCCAAGGCGGGCAGATCACGAGGTCAGGAGATCAAGACCATCCTGACTAATACGGTGAAACCCTGTCTCTATTAAAAATACAAAAAAAACCAAATTAGTCAGGCGTGGTGGCAGGTGCCTGTAGTCCCCGCTACTCGGGAGGCTGAGGCAGGAGAATGGCGTGAACCTGGGAGGCAGAGCTTGCAGAGAGCCGAGATCGCACCAGTGCACTCCGGCCTGGGTGACAGAGCAAGACTCTGTCTCAAATAAAAAAAGAAAGAAAGGAGAGCATTCTAAGAAGGAAGAAAAAATCAGCAACATCCAGTGGTGCAGAAAGGTCAGTTAGAATGAGAATTAAGATGGAGTTCATTGATTTTTCAATGAGGAGATTAATAAAACAATCTAAGTACTGGTAGGGGAAAAACAGTTTGGGATTATTTTAAGAAGAGTTTCTGTGTGTGTGTGCATGTGTGCACATGCATGTTTGCTTTTTGAAATGGAGAGGATCTGAGATTTTGTTCATGCTGAACCTAAGGAAGAGGATAAAGATGCAAAGATAATGGAGACAATGATTTCATAGCTTTCAGGTGAGATATGAAAGGTCTGGGTCTCAGTGACTTGAAGAAAGGCTTGGTTTTTTTCAAGGAGGAAGAGGGAATACATTTTCCTATGAGACCAGGTGATGGGGTGGAGGGAGATATGGATGGATAGGTGATGGCAAAAAGAAGTGGAAGATTTTCATGAACGGTGGTCCCTCTTTTTTTGAGAAACAGAAAATTAGTTTATATCCTGACAGTAAATAGATATAGGGCAGTGTTGAAGGCTCAACAATACAAAGTATAGAGTTAGTGACTCTGAGGAAGAGCTGAAAAACTACAAGCTATGTTTGAGTGTTCGTTTGAGTTGGGAATCACAAATGGCCCCATCCTGCTCCATGCTACTGCCTCCTTTGTGAATGCTTATTCACTCTTCAAAGCTCACATTAGATGCCATTTCCTCTAGCATGTTATCTGTGATAGAAGCCATCCCTATAACTTACTCACTTTTGAATCACTAGGTTTGAGTCAAGTGCCTGGAACATTGCAGGTGGTCAATAAATGTGTGTCCCGGAACCACACATTGCATGGAAGAGCATGAGCAAATTCCCAGAAGAATGGCCAGAATTAATTTAGACAAAATTTTTAAATCAGTGAAATTAATCTTCATCTTCTTCCCACTTCTATTCTCTTCCATCATTTTCTGTCTCTTGATGTCTCTGTCATCTGTCTTCAGCTCCACTTCCCATACCCATCAGTAGCCTTCCCCTTCTGAAAGAGTCATCTTTGCCCTCAGCTGACTGTATTCTAATTTGTCCCAAACACCACCTTAACAGTTAATCCAAAAGTCAACAACACTTAAAATAGGATTCCTCCCAAGTGTATTTGTTTTAAAAAGGAGAGAGACTACTCTTTGTCTAGAGAAGCAAATGAGCGCAAATATTAAAAAGAAAGAATCCGTCCTGACACATGGAACCCTTCCTTCTGAGTGGCTTCCCTGCTAATAGGCTCAGCTAGTTTCTCAAGGAGGAAGCCACCATCACCACCTTTTCCACTCTGGGAAAGAGATGACCTTGCTCATTATCTGGAGCAGTGGGAAAAAAATAAACACTTGGTACACTGCCTTAATAAAAGTTGAACAAACATGTATATGAGGGACAGCCATACTCTAAAACACAAATGGTATGTCTCTCTTCCCTGCTCCATGCTAATCTCTGTCAATACCTTTCACCTCTCTGTAAATGTTCCACTCTACTATGACCTTTGCTGGAGTCTGTGTTGATAGGGAGAGATTTTTGTAGGTTTTCCTGCCATTCTCCTTTATATGTATTATTAATGTCAATACTGGGTCGATATTCCTTTTGCCATGAAATGTCCAGTGAAAGTCTAACATATGAATTGATTACTCTTATAGGAAGCAACTAAAAGGGAGAAGTGAAGTGCTTATATAGAAGAAAGACATCCTTAAAACCAAGAAAAATTAAGGCATCACTAATAATATTTACTGAGCCATCAGAGTGGGCATTCATCAATTTAAACCTGTTGTGTGAGTCTTTTTGCTGACAAATATCTCCTGGATATGATGCAACTTTTTACAATAATTCTAGGTGATCCTCTTGCACCCAGGAAATTGGTATTCAGAGCTTAGCATGCCTGGGACCAGTAAATAAAATTTTCCTCTGTGTAACTAAACCGTTTGATTGCTGTTATTTATCTTAACCACCATGAATAAATTTACAAATAGCAGGTTGTTTTTTTTTTTCCTAGTGTGTCTGATTTTCTATCTATTCTCTTGAGTCAAATTACATTGTTTATCTCCTAGTGACTCCATTATTTATGATTTTCCTGGGATCTCTGAAGGCTGAGAGATACTCAAGGCTGGGTTTGCCTGAAGGATACTGAAATCTGCTCATTTGAATCTCCTTCCTCCACGAGTTTCTTATCTGGTCCCATCCACAAATTCACGAAGATGTTGCATCTGGGGGAAATCCCAATTAGATCTTACCCATCCCAATTCAGCCCGTTTCGAAAGAACAGACACAGGAAGAAAACGGAAGCACCACCATTATAATTTGTAGTTTCCTGGTTTCTGTGTGACCTGTTACTTTTTCTGTTTACTACTTCCTCCGTTTAACTCTCCATCCCTTCCCCTTGTTTTGCACCTTGTTCCTCCTTAAAGGACAACGTTTGCAAAAACAATGACTTCTGAGCTGAGACCACGTGTGGGAGCAACTACCTCATGGGACCACTTTGCAGAACCGCAACACGTGCTTGGGATGGTCTGGGTTCAGCCTTATGTAATCATCGTTCCTAAAAATAGTTTCTTTTCTTTTGTTAATAAAATTAGAGAATGCTGATAAAGTTCTCTTAAAGGGTCAAAAGAGGAAAGCTCATAAATTACAGCATGCCATTAATGAACAAAGCCACAAGAATGCAGATTGAGAAACAGCAAAAATTACAGGTCACAAGCTCTGTGACGCGAAGGAGTAGGAAGCTTCCAGCCTTTCCTCCAAAGGCAAGATGAAGAGCTGGAAATGAACTCACCCTAATCTCTAAATCAACTTAGATAATGCCAGTTCCCATATATCTTTTACTTATCTCAGATGAAAACAAAATTGAGGTGAAAGAAAGCCCAGGCATGCTCTTCAGAAGCTCAAAGCAGAAGAAAAGTTGGTCAAAAAATTAATAACTACTTCCATTGTTTTTCTTTTTTTTTGTATAGATCTAAATAAACACAAAAATAATTATCCTCCTCCTTCTCTCCTTCTTCGTTTCCTCTCTCTAAGTTTTTTTAGAGTTTTACCACATTTCTTTGCCAATTAGAGCCACAGCATCTAAGCCCTAGATAGTCCCTTTTTAAGACGTCTTCCTGGATGAGCCCTTCTCCTCCCATGGCACATTGTATTTCTTCCTGTATGTACAGGTTGACCACATTATTTATGGTCAAATTTGGACACTTTTGAAAGTAAAAGGAGTGTTACAGTAGGTAGTCAGGCAGAGATGAGCCGGGCAAGAGAGGCTTCCCCACTCCCCTGTGTGGGAAAGTCAGACGACCATCAGGCGATAGTCAGATAGTTGTTAATTGTCTCTAGAAAACAATAATTGGCTGCAACCCACACAGGGAAAGGCAGTCTCTCAATAGAAACACCTGAAACTGGTGATCAGCAGCTTCCCAGTAAGATCTCAGGAACTGGGCGAGTAGGGTCACACCTACAAACTAAGAGGCAAAATGGCAGAGTTTAACTGGAAATGACCTTATGGGAACACTCGACCGGTAAGGGAAGAATGCTTCAAGTGAGCATGCGCACAGCTCCACTAAACACACTGCCCATGTGGCTCCTCCCAAGAGCTGGAGGTCCCTGCTCATGCAGACAGCCTGCCCTAAGTAAAGCATCAGGGAAGAAGAGGCACAACGCCTCAGAAACGTGCCAACATATAAAACCCCAAGTGAAAAAAGTCAAACAGCGCACTTGATCTCTTACCTTGCCCACTTGTCCCTCTTGTTGTGCTTTGTTTCCTTTTGTTCCTGTTCCGAAGCTGTTTAACAAACCTTCACTCCTGCTCTCAAACTTGCCTCGGTTTCTCACGCTGCTATAGGCCCCTCAGTCGAATGCTTTCTTCTGAGGAGGCAAGAGCTGAGGTTGCTGCAGACCCGTACGAATTTGCTGCCACTAACAAGAGTGCTGTTAATAATTACTCTGGGACAGGAATACATGGCGGGGGGGATTGCAGGCAAACTGGCACTTACATTCACCCCACTTCCAGGTACCCATTCAGCTGATTCAATGCTGGTTTCCCCTTGACCTGCTGCTTTTGGAGTCCTTCTCAAGTTGCTTCTTGCACCTCAACTGGGTGGTAAACTCAGTGGCCTCTCCTCTAGGATTCCCCTCCCTTTCACTCAATAGGCAACATCTCAGCAAATGCTTTTCTTTCTCAAGGTCAAGGGAAAACATTCAAAACATCTCTTGTGAAAGTTATGTATTTAAAAGGCTGAAACCTGAAGAGTACAGGTGTACATGAAAAATCTCTCTCCGGATAAATGCTTGAGGAGACCCCATTCTCTGTGATGTGCTTACGTCACATTGCATGCCTGTATTGAAACGTCTCTTGAAACCTAGAAATAGATACAGCTACTATATACCCACAAAAATCAGAATTTCAAAATTAGAAAAAGAAAAACCTCTCTCCTGCTGGTCTACTTCATTCTGATCCTGGTTCTTTGAAAACCCTTTTTTCACTTCTGCTTTTTTTTTTTTTTTTGGCGACTAGATAGAACTTCAGGTAAAATAAATAAAAATGTATTGTGACATATACAATAGGTACAAAGGAGACTATGAAACATTTATGTGCCATTTAAAGAATAACACTTAAGAATAGAATATTGCCAGTATTTCAGAACCACTTTCCCCACCTGGTAAATTTCCATGTCCTCCTCCCTCCCCTTGCCAGAAGTGACAGCTCTCTTTAATTTTTTGTCCATTATTACCATTACCGGCTCTGCTTTTCAGTTTTTCACACTTGAGTGTATCCCTACAAAAGATCTCTGCTTTTTAGGGGTTCACAGGGTGCTTTCACATAATAAGGGAAGAAAACTGTCATTCTTCTAAGAGCAAATTGTTCTTTTTAGAGAAAAGAATAATTACTAAAACCTGCTGTGCTTTCCAAATACTTAACCAACACATCACACATCAATACATGTGGAAGGGAAGAGGCTTTAGGGAAAATCCTCAGCACTCACACTCCACTTCTAGGGCTCTGTCTTTGTGTTCCATTTCCGTATGGATTAAAAGCCAACTTCCGTTGTTCGGAATTTTACATGAACAACTAATGTCCCCAAGGAAGTGGTGACTGATGTGGGATTTCCAACTTGTGGCAATTCTGCAGGCAGAGACCCTGTTAGGCAAAACTGCCAACTATGTGAAGTATGTTGACAGTGGCATTCACTAAATTCCTATGCTCTGAGCCTCTGTGCTCACCTGGACAGTCAGTACGTTCTCTCGTGTTCTATCATCTTGTGCATTCAAACCTTAAAACCAATCCTTCACACTGATGAAGGAAGGAGGGAGGGAGGAGGACATGATCATGGAGATTTACCAGGTGAGGAAGGTGGCTCTGAAATGCTGGCAATATTCTAGTTCTTAAGTGTTATTCCTTAAATGTCACATAAACGTTTTGTAGTCTCCTTTGTATGTATTGTTTACACTGAAGATAGGGGTTTTTAAACATTTCCCACCCAAATGGTCCAGTGGTAAAGGATAAGGGTATTTTGAGGGGTTTCTGTACATGACAAGGCCATGAAAAGTATAGATTTATTTTTGTTGTGGAGTATATCACATATACACAGAAGAATCTAAAATACAACCGCACTCTAAGGAATAGTGATAGGCCGGGCACGGTGACTCACTCCTGTAATACCAACACTTTGGGAGGCCGAGGCGGGCGGATCACGAGGTCGGGAAATCGAGACCATCCTGGCTAACACGGTGAAACCCCGTCTCTACTAAAAATACAAAAAATTAGCCGGGCGAGGTGGCGGGCGCCTATAGTCCCAGCTACTCGGGAGGCTGAGGCAGGAGAATGGCGGGAACCCGGGAGGCGGAGCTTGCAGGGAGCCGAGATCGCGCCACTGCACTCCAGCCTGGGCGATAGAGTGAGACTCCGTGTCAAAAAAAAAAAAAAAAAAAAAAAGAACAGTGACAGAATGAACACCCACATACCCACCACCGAGCTTTAGAAATGGAATATATGCCACACCTTAAATCTTCCTGGGTAAACCTCAAAGGCTGCTTCTCCCGCCCCTCATCAGAGGTAACCACTGTCCCTAATTTTACGTTCATCATTCCCTGCTTTTCTTTACGGTTTTAACACATGTGTATATAACCTGAAACAAAATATAGTTTAGGTTTTTCTTTGGTGGAACTTTATATGAATTGAAATTTTTTATTTATATTTTCCTGGGACTTGCTCCTCCTGCTTAAAATCATGTCTTGGGAAGTCGTCCTGTTGATGCCTGTGCCTGTAGCTCACTAAATTTTCACTGTTGCACAATAATCCTTCCTATGAATGTATTTACTCTCCTTTTTTGTCTCTGAGACAGGGTCTCACTTGTCACTGGGCTGGAGTGCTGTGGTGCTGCTATCACGGCTCACTGCAGCCTTGACTTCCTGGGCTCAAGCCATCCTCCCACCTCAGCCTCCCCAGTAGCTGGGATTACAGGTGCATGTTACCATGCCTGGCTACTTTTTGTATTTTTTGTAGATACGGGTTTTTTGCCTTTTTGACCAGGCTGATCTGGAACTCTTGGCCTCAAATGAGCTGCAGGCCTCGGCCTCCCAAAGTGCTAGAATTACAGGCATGAGCCACTGCACCCGGCCGGTTGTAGTACATAATATTTAAACTCCCACCACATGTAGATGAGAAATCTCATTGCTCAACATCCTCTTAATATGTGCTACTGTCTGGTTTTACTCCCAGTCTGGTGAGTGTGAATTGCAATATCATAAAACTTCACTGTGATTTGTATTTGTGCTTCTCTGATTAATGATGAAGCTGAGTTTCTTTCCATGTGTTTATGGGCCATATATGTTTCCTTTTCTTTGGAATTCCTTTTTTGGGTCTTTTGTCCATTTTTCTATTGGGTCATTTCTCTTTTTCTTAATAATTGCTTGGAGCTCTTTAAATAACCAAATTAGGAATAGTGATAGATAAAAATATTAACTAAATTTTATTTACTTTTATATATGTGATTTGTTTATATTTGCTGCTCCATAGTTAATCATTTCACCCTTTTGACAAAGAAGACTTTTTAGTTTTAAAGTCATTGAATTGTTCAATTTTCTTCTACAGAGTTGTGCATTTTAAATTTTGTTTATAGATATATCTTACATTCTTTTTTGGGGATTATATGGTTTTGACTTTTACATTTATGCCTTAATCCTCTCTGAATTTGGTGTTTGTGTATTGTGCATTTGTTGAATAGTTTATCTTTTTCTCATTGATCTCCAATACTACCCTCTCCATAAATCAAATTTTCATATATCTGTGAATTTGTCTCTAAATGTCCCATTCTGTTGCTTTGGCCTATTTCTTTATTAATCTGCAACATCACATTGTTAATAAGTTAATAACTATAGTTTTACAATGTTTCAATATGTAATGGGACAAATTCCTTGTTTTTCTTCCTTAGGAGCATTTTGGCCATCCGTTACCCTTTACCCTTTATAGAAATTTCAAAATCAAGGCCGGGCGCGGTGGCTCAAGCCTGTAATCCCAGCACTTTGGGAGGCCGAGACGGGCGGATCACGAGGTCAGGAGTTCGAGACCATCCTGGCTAACACGGTGAAACCCCGTCTCTACTAAAAAATACAAAAAGCTAGCCGGGCGAGGTGGCTGGCGCCTGTAGTCCCAGCTACTTGGGAGGCTGAGGCAGGAGAATGGCGTAAACCCGGGAGGCGGAGCTTGCAGTGAGCTGAGATCCGGCCACTGCACTCCAGCCCGGGCGACAGAGCGAGACTCCGTCTCAAAAAAAAAAAAAAAAGAAAAGAAAAAAAAAGAAATTTCAAAATCAACTTGCCATGTTCCATGAAAAAACCTGTTGGAGTTGTTATCATAATTACACTTGCATTTATGTCCATTAGAAAAGAATGGATAACTTTATGATATGAATCATTTTATCCAAGAACATGGTATATTTTTCCATAACTGTGTAATTTACTGAACTTCAAAAAGCTCTCTCCTTCTCTATAGGTGTCTTACATGCCTTTTCTTAGATTTATTCCTATGTGTTTATGTATTTTATATAATTTATTACTTTTGTAAAAGATATTTTAAATTACATTTTCTATCTGATTTTTTGAAATATATAAAATTGCTTTTGTTTATTCATTAATTTGTCCATTTTCTTAATTTAAATAATTTATTTGCTGATATTTATCTATTTAAACAATGTCACCTGTTAATAATGAGAGGTTGAGCTGGGTGTGATGGCTCATGCTTGTAATCCCAGCACTCTGGGAGGCTGAGATGGAAGGATTGCTTGAGTCCAGGAGTTCGAGACCATCCTGGGTAATATATGGAGATCCCTGTCCTTACAAAAATAAAGAAACAGTAGCCAGGCATGGTGGCATACGCCTGTGGTCCCAGCTACTTGGGAGGCTGAGGTGGGAGAATCACTTGAACTCAGGAGCAAGGCTGCAGTAAGCTATGATGGCACCACTCCACTCCAGCCTGGGCCACAGAGTGAGATCTTATCTCAAGTAATAATAATAATAATAATAATAATAATAATAATAATAAGAAGAAGAAGAAGAAGAAGAGGAAGAAGTTGATTTCTTTCCTTGTAATTCTTAGAACTTCTCTTTTCCTTGTTTTGTCTTGATAGTTGAGACTTCAACTGTAGTGTGAAAAAGAAGTTGTAAGACTGGTCATCCTTGTCCTGTTCATGATCTTAAAAAGAATACTTGAAACTTTTACTATTATATATCATATTTGCCCTAGAGTTTTGTAGGTCTTCTTTATGATGTTAAAGATATTTCCTTCCTAAGTCTTTTTACTCATTCTCTTTCTACTTTTATGAAAGTACTATCATGAATGTTTATTGATTTTACTGAACATCTTTTTTGCAACTATGGATGTAATTATATGGTTTAATCTCTTTTAACTTGTTAAAGTAGTGAATTACAATAATCCTGATCTGTAGTTTTCCTATTTTGTTCTGTCCTTGGCTAGCATTTATATCAAGGTTATGCAACTCTCATAAAATATGCTGGGAAGTGTTTCTTTTTTTCTGTTCTAGAATTTATGTAAGAAATGTTTGGGAGCATGAGTAAACTCTTCTGGCATGGTATTTCCTGTGTGACAAGATTTTAAACTACAGATTGAATTAGATTTTACTATACAAGGGATTTCTAGTTCCTCTTAAGTTATTTTTATGTAATATTTTCTACAAATACATATATTTCATCTGTTCACAACTTGTTGGCCTGAGGTTGTTCACAATATTCTTTTTGTTTCCTTTTTAATGTCTATGGAAAGAATAAGAATCTTCTCTTTTATGCCTAATGCTATTTTTTTTCATATTCTTTCCTTTTTGGGGGGTAAATATCACCAAACATTTATCTTTTTAAGGAACAATTTTTAACTTTTTGAAATTTTACTTTCTGTTTCATTTGTTTTTGTACTTATTTCTATTATCTTTTTTTCTTCCTTTCTTTAGGTTTATTGTGCTCTTCTTTGTCAAATTTTTTTAGGTTGGGTATTTAGTTCACTCAATTTTAAGACTTTCCTCTTTTCTAATGTAAGAATTATAAACAATATTTTTTTCTCTGAAAACTGTCTTTGTTGCTTCCTATAATTTTTAAATACAGCTTTTTGTTTGTTTGTTTGTTTCTTTGTTTTTAAGTGAGAAAGATGGGGTCTTGCTGTGTTGCTCAAGCTGAACATGAACCTCTGGGCTCAAGCGATCCTCCTGTCACAGCCACCTGAGTAGCTGGGACTACAGACATGCACCACCATGCCAAGCCTAAATATAGCATTTTTCTTAACTCTAACTGCATAAACATTGAATAAATAAAGCAGTTTGCCCAGGTATTTATTTGCATAATCTGATAATGTGTTGAGAGCATTAGGGCATAGAATACAGTTTTTATATAATTTCTAATGTACTTAAAAAAAAACTTAGATATACCTCAAATAAATAACTCCATACTTTCCTTTCCCTCTCAAGTATACATGCCTTAACAGGGTAAAAAAATAAAATTAGCACGTTTAAAAATCAGAAAACATTCTTACGCAGGGCCCATGACCTTTTGTATTTATGCTACCTAAAACATAGAGAAGACTAAACGTTATATGTATAGCTAGAAAAACCAAGACTGAACGTGCTTTTAGTTCATCCTCTTTCCAATTAGACACTTCCTCCCCCGCAGGTGGATCCTTTTAGGGGCCCTAGTTTTGGAGCCCAAGAGCTTGGTTTGTTGTAGACTCAACCTCTTAATCAAATGTATCTTTCGCAAGTCATTTAAGGACTTTACAAACTTCAGTTTCCTTATTTTGTTCATTAAAAATCATAATATCAAATTCCTAGAATTTTTCTAAGGATTTAATAAATGTGAAAAAATTATTAAAAATAATACTTCATATTTACAAAGTAAATAATTATTAATTATTGTTCTCCCTATGGTGGTATTTCTCCTCAAATTTTCATATCTTTTTTTTTTTCTCATTTGTTTTTCTACTTTCCTACTTCCCCTAGGAAGCTTTTACTTTCCCTCTCTAAATGATACAGGAAAGAGGTCCTGATCCAGACCACAAGAGAAGGTTCTTGGATCTTGCACAAGAAAGAATTTGAGGTGAGTCCATAGAGCAAAGTGAAAGCAAGTTTATTTAAAAAGTAAAGGAATAAAAGAATGGCTTACATAAGCAGAGCAGCTCTGAGAGCTACTGGTTGTCCATTTTTATGGTTATATCTTGATGATATGCTAAGCAAGGGGTGGATTAATCATGCCTTCTCTTTTTAGACCATATAGGGTAACTTCCTGACATACCATGGCATTTGCAAACTATCATGGTGCTGGTGGGAGCAGCAGTGAGGACAACCAGAAGTCACTCTTGTCTTGATTGTGTGGGTTTTGGCAGGCTTTTTTACTGCAACCTGTTTCGTCAGCAGTGTCTTTATGACCTGTATTTTGTGCAAGCTCCTATCTCATCCTATGACTTAGAATGCCTAACTCACCGAGAATGCAGCCCAGCAAGTCTCAGCCATATTTTACCCAGCTCGTATACAAGATGGAGTTGCTCTGGTCCAAACACCCCTGAGCCTTCTGATTTAGAGGCCATGTGTCAGAGATTCAATCCTCATAGATGGGAAATCCCCTATAGATCAATTATACATTTAAAGCACCTCTTTTTGCCGAGGAAAAACAAAGGTGCAGGGAATGATTATCCCAATGTCTGTAATTGGGGGTGGCAAAATGTCCTAGGAGTTAATGGTAGAGTCAAGACCAAAACAGAGGTTTCAGGACTCTTCTTACCTGATGAGTGGCACTTTTAATTTTTATTTACTTAAGTGTTTTGGCCAGTAATTAGCAACCCTTTTTGAGGTAGTTATGCCCATAAGACATCCAACAATGGTCCTCTCTGAGTCTACTAGAAAAAAATAACAGTTTTATTAAAAGGCTTGATAATAGCTGTGTGATGCTAGTCCACAGAGTACCTATCAAGTGATGAACCTCAAGATGCCTAAGAATTTAGAAATAAAATAAAATTCAGGCAGTAAAATTCAACCCTACGTTGCAAAACCAGACCTTCAAAAGCCAGTATGCGACACAGAATGTGGCAACTGGATAAAAAGTATTTCATTGTTGTCATTTATTTTGTCTCCCTTGAAGAAACAGTCTCTAATGGCAAGTCACTTGACTTATAAAGTAACAGACTTCATTAAATCGATATTGATTGATTGGACATCAGCAGTCACTCACTGAGGTTCATTCAGTCCATCTATCTGAAAACACGGGATATCATGCTTGCCCCTAAGGTGCCATGACTTTGGTACACAACACCTAACTGTCTCCAGAAAGTTCACAGATGCCTGGCTAGCAGCCATCACTCCTAGTGGAAAGGATGCCCAGTACCCAGCTGATTCCATCACGACAGCGTCCTTAACAATAGCTATGGACTATTGCTTGTTTAACCTAGCTTCAGGGACCAACATCATTCACGGAGAGGGAGCAAGCAGGGGTCTGGTCAGTCACGTCCAGCCTGGCGCCTACAAAGAGATTAGGCAAGACCGTGGAGTAACGTGAGCAGTTTGGGCGTCCATTATCCGGCTCCAGTATCCCCGAGTCCAGAGGCAACAGGAGTCTCTAGACATTATGCACTGTAGAGAAATCAAAGAATTCGAGAGCAAGGCCCTGGAATGCCTGGCTGCCTCCCAACTCTCTTACGAAGAAATACATTCCATTGTTGTCTCACTCTCCTTTCTGTACTCTCGGAATCAGCAGTTACTGTACTGCAGCACCTTTCCCTCTCCAAGGAGACTCTCAGCCACAGCAGGAGGCACAGGGATCTTAAAACATAAACTCACAGTGCTCCCCACATTGATCTCCCACATGAACGCATCTCTCTTGTCAGGGACTGTGGGCTTCGTGACTTTCTCCATGTACTGGACTGTTGCGTGGTCACTGTTGCCAGGGACTCTTTGAACTAATCCCAAGCCTATGTCAGAAAAGCCTGTGATCGATTCCCAGTGCCATCCTGAACCACGAGATTGGAATATCGCACCTTTCAACTGCCTGGGCTGATAAACAATACAGCATGTACTCAGCTTCATAAACACTCTGCCTTGTTACAAAGGGCACTGCAAACTCGCTGTGATAGGACTTGACCTTAAAAGCTATAGACAATCTAGCGGAGCACAGACGGTTTCATAAAGTACAATCACTTCCTGGAATTCTTGGGCCAGTGCAGTCGGAGCCGTGCAAATCCTGTTTTCCTTGCATTGTTTCCTGCATGTGAATATCATCAGTCTAGCACGTCTGTAACCATGGCACTTGTAAATAGCCGAGGGGCGACTTCTGATAAAGGCATACAGTTTTAAGAAGTTTTTTTTTTTTTTTTTTTTTTTTTAAAGACAAGCCCAAGTCAAGCTCTACAAACGCCATATAGCAACAACCAAGTTGACAAATGGCAGTTTCTAAAGCACATATATCCAGATCCAGATCCAGATTTGTTTTTAAATCACCAAAGGAAGCAGAATTCATGCCCATTGTATTGTTTTTCACTTGTTGTAATGTAAATTTCCACACCAAATCCATAGAGATGGACACTGACTACAATTGCTAGCAATTCTTTCCACAGTATGTTTCCTTTTCTGCTGAATGGGGTTGGGAAATTTTAAGTGCTCCGTCCTTCAGTTTCTCCAGTTGGCAAGAGGAAGAGGAAACACCAGTTATTTCTTGGAATGCTCGGTTTAAAACTTACTCTTCAAAAGTTTGACACCACTCTTCCTACTCCAACTTCGTCTGGGGCTCCACAGGCTCTTATTTAAGCTTTTAGATGATACAGTGAATGAAACATGTAGTCCCAGCTACTCAGGAGGCTGAGGTGAGAGGATCACCTGAGCCTGGGAAGCAGAGGCTGCTGTGAGCTCTGATTGCACCACTGCACTCCAGCCTGGGCAACAGAGCGAGACCCCACCTAAAAACCAACAACAAAACAAACAAACAAAACAGGGAGACACACACAAATAGACTGCTTTAAGTTTCTGGAAAATCCAAAGATTTTTACTAGATTTACTGCAAATGCCTCAGTATACGAAGTTTCAATTGGCTGAATCAATCCTGATTCTTCCGCCTTGTATATTATTGAAATGTTGGTTGACCTGAAAATGTAAGTTAATATTCTTAGCAGATGTAAAATGTGGTGGATATTGGGCTAACTGTTGACAAAAGTGTTTTAGGCTGAGAAGGATATCCTTGGGAGAGAAAGAAAAGAAGAAACTACTCATACAATAGTATGACACTATTGCTTATGTTTTCATAGAGACTTATGTTTAACTTTTTAAGATTCAGAAGTCTTGTCTGAAACTTTAAATTATTTCTTTTCTCTCTCTCTCTCTCTTTTTAGAGATGAGGTCTCTTTCTAGCTTGGGCTGGAGTGTAGTGCTGCAATCATGGCTCACTTCAGCCTCAATCTTCCAGGCTCAAGTGATCTTCCCGCCTTGACTCCTAAAGTGCTGAGATTATAGGCGTTAGCCACAGTGCCTCGCATATTTCTATTTCTGAATTTAATATCAAAATCAGTAACATCTGACCAGTATCCTCACTTGAGTATCAAGGACAAGCTTGACACCTTTGGGAAAAATTATGTCTTCTATTATGCCAACACATGGTAAACACTAAAAGTTTTAGGATAGTAATTAACAAAATATACCTCAGTTAATCCTTTCTCTTAAAATAATTAGCAAAAGTATTTTTGATGAGTTGTTTTCTCATGACATATCTTAGAATGATGATCTGCTTTCAAATCTTCACTTTCCATGAAACTACTTCGTGTTTCAGGTGTGATCTAACTTTTTTTTTTTTTTTTTTTTTTACAAGGACATAGGTACAAAATTTATTAGTGTATCAATGTTTATAGTGACATAGAAAAAGCCTCATATTTAATAGTCATCATTCACAGAGAAATAATTTTATACATTTTGGGTCATCCCTATTATTAAAATTTTTTCTCTTATTTGAAAATCCAGTAAATGTATGTGTATTTATATGGAAGGATGGTCATGTAATATTTTTTTTTTATTTTTTTATTTTTTTATTATACTTTAAGTTCTAGGGTACATGTGCATAACGTGCAGGTTACATATGTATACATGTGCCATGTTGGTGTGCTGCACCCATCAACTCGTCAGCACCCATCAATTCATCATTTATATCAGGTATAACTCCCCAATGCAATCCCTCCCCCCTCCCCCCTCCCCATGATAGGCCCCAGTGTGTGATGTTCCCCTTCCCGAGTCCAAGTGAGCTCATTGTTCAGTTCCCACCTATGAGTGAGAACATGCGGTGTTTGGTTTTCTCTTCTTGTGATAGTTTGCTAAGAATGATGGTTTCCAGCTGCATCCATGTCCCTAACTTTTTTTTTTTTTTTGACAGAGTCTTGCTCTGTCACCAGGCTGGAGTGCAGTGGGGCAATCTCGGCTCACTGCAACCTCTGCCTCCCGCATTCAAGCGATTCTCCTGCCTCAGTGTCCTGAGTAGCTGGGACTAGAGGTGCCCGCCACCATGCGCTGATCATTTCTGTCTTTTTAGTAGAGACCATGTTCACCATGTTGGCCAGACTGGTCTCGATCTCTTGACCTCATGATCTGCTGGCCTCGGCCTCCCAAAGTGCTGGGATTATAGGCGTGAGCCACTGTGCCTGGCCCATCGAACTTTTTAATATAGATTGTATGATGTTTTCATTAAAAAAACTGGGCTCAGAAAGGCTGTATAAAGCCACACAGTCAGCAAGCAGCAGAGTCTGCATTTTAATCCAGACATTCATGGCTTCAAAGCAATGTTATTTAACTCTAACAATGCAATTGAACTAACAACTGACATCAGACACAAATATTCTGAAGAACCTGGAGAAATAGAAAAGAATTGGATAGAACTCATGGGCAGAAGCTGTCCATCAGGGAGAGGAAATAAATGGCATTGTTCAGCCATGAAGCCATATAACTTCAACCTGACTTTTCTTCTCTATTGTCCTATGTCATTGTCTAGCTTGTAATGTGGTCACAATCATGTCACATGGCTGACTTCCTGCATATTTGGTTTCCTCATGGGAGTTTAGTAATTCCTGATTGATTTAGAGCAATAAAATAAACTAAAATAAATTCTATTTTTTTCAACTTCTATGCCATAGAAGTGAAAATGTATTTTCACATTGATGTGTTTAACCACTTCCCCTGCACGAACTAGTGATATGATGCCAATTCTCGAAGGATCTGGCTTCTCTTTACATTTATGTAAGTTATCTGAGCTCAAGGGTAAGGTAATATACACTTTCCCTGGCAGCCAGCTGGCTCAGAGACATTCTCTGTTGGTTAAAACCACTTCTCTCGTTCCCATTACCACTTTGCCTGCAACCTAATAATGCCACACCAAATTTGGCCTTCTGATAAGCATGAGTAACTTCCTCCATAGCCAGAGGGAGGCACATAGCATGACTTTGGAGCCAGACTTGGCTTTATATATTATATTTACTTTAGGGGGCAATTCGTTTATGGGTACAGGCAGGGACATAAATACCTCCTTTTCATGAGGGTCCCAGAGGGACAGCAGGCATACAATGTCGCTTCATACCACACAAACAATTCAACATAGAAGACTCCTCCTAGCATAATAAACAACCCACAGTCACCGTGTTCTTGACATTGACAATGCTTTTTAAAGTTAGATCAAAAAGGTGCTTGGGCTTTTTAAAAATGTTTTTAAACTTGGTGTCTGTCTGGACAGTGCAAAAAGTCCTGTCCATCTGTTGGATGCAGTAGACCTGGAAGTCGGATGATTTCAAAAATTCTGCTTGCAGCATTTTGAAGGCATTTTTCCATAGGAGCTACATGGTAAAAAGACATTATTTTGGGTTTTCGTTCTGTCCATAATGTTTAATCAATTATAGTTTATATTACTTTTCTTTTGATAATTAGACTAAGCCTGGTAGAATAGAGAGCAATCCAATAAAGAAGTGAAATTCAAGCCTACATTTCTCAGAGGATCACTGAATACATCTAAGATTTACAATTTTAATTATTAACTATGATTAACTATTAACTTGTAATTAATTATATAAAGTATTTTGATATTTTGATAGGTTTCTTAGGAGTTTTATTTTTCTTTTTTAAGGGAGGCAGTAACTAACTTCTCTTTTAAAAGAAAATCAGCTTAAACATCAATTGGAAGTTAAGGCCAATATTAGAGAAACATCAAACTACTTCCAAAAATCAACCAGTCTGTCTCACTCTTTGTGTCTGTTCTGAGTTTTGAAAGTTTGGAAAACCAATAATAGAAATTTTTCTCCAAAATAAATTAAATATCATTTACCCAGGAACAGGAACAAAAAGTTTATCAGTCCTAAGAATGTAGTCATCAACATATGTCTCTCCGTATAAATGTGTGCCTTTCTGTTTAGAAGAGACTAAATATTCTTCAGACAGTATATACTTATACTCATTAACAATTTATTTACCAAGAGTATGCACTGTTGCTTACTAGAGTAATACTGAGTAAGGAAAACGAATTCAGACCTGTATCCAACCAACATGGATTAATGTCTAACCAGTCATATCCATGTTAGAGATTGTCTGGTTAGAGTTAGAGCAGGGACCCACATATGACTGGGACATAAACTGAGATAGATAAATCCCCAAAGACAGACATGGATAAATTGCTAAGGGAAACCCTATTTGAATTTCAGTAGACTCGAATGTTAACTCATGCCATCACAAGCAGAACAAAATATTGTATGCTCAGGTACCAGAGTGTTCATCAGCGGCTCTGTTGATCCATGTGTTGTATGGGATCTCCAAGATGCTCACTTTAGTAACCTACCTGCTCATGGAAACAACCAAACTTCAGTTTGGTATGGCTTAACTCTTTATTCATGATTGGCATTTGGAGCTTTTTTCTTTTTTTTTGAGACGGAGTCTTGCTCTGTGGCTCAAGCTGAAGTGCAGTGGCACGATCTCTGCTCACTGCAACCTCCACCTTCCTGGTTCAGGCAATTCTCCTGCCTCGGCCTCCTCAGTAGCTGGGATTACAGGAGTACACCAGCATGCCCAGCTAATTTTTGTACTTTTAGTAGGGATGGGGGTTTCACCGTGTTGGCCAGGCTGGTCTCCAACTCCTGACCTCAAATGATCCACCCGCCTCGGCCCCCCAAAGTGCTGGCATTGCAGGTGTGAGCCACTGTGCCTGGCCTCATTTGGAGCTTCTAGCAGACTTCTGAGAAATGATTTATCTCAGTTGAAGGAAGATGGATTGCATGTCACAGGCAACGTGTGTTTGGACAAGCTGTGTGAGAGTTTTCATGGCTAGCAAATACATTGTCCCACAAAAGGTCATAGTAAAATATATCTCACTCTAACACTCAGAAATATATTGATGTCATAGTTTTTAAATAACAATTTATATAGCTGTGGTCTTGACCCACAACAGTCAGTTCTATCCAAAACTTGCGAGACTTGTTTCTAACTGTCTCTATAAACAGTGAGAGCATCATCCAGTGTCCTGAGGTAGTTGATTTAAGCTCAGAGGCAGGCCTTGCCCTCTTGAAAGAAGCTAAGGGATATTTATTCCTTATATATTCCTAATACAGGCTGGGAAGAAGAATTATCAGGTTACTCCACAACGTTGACCAGCTCAAATCACACAAAAACAGAAACTTTCCACTATTTCCAAGCTGTGGTGCTTTCTAACAGACTTTTCTGCCTAACATTAATTCTTTCCAAGAGGTTGGAAAGATTCTTTTCAAATTTGTCTTTAAAGCAAAGGTGGAGCACCCTTTGAAAATTGTACGTTGTTTATGGTGTCCTTGTTGTACTGTGAAATAGTCAGAGGTAGTAAGAGTTTCGGTTATGGTTGGGGAAGAGTCTATCTCCTCAGCATCCCCCATCCCCCACACCCATCTGCCCTTCTTAGGGATTTTACTCCATCAGTGGTGGGAAGGATCATCTTCAAAGTCAGTGAGAAAAATGACACTCACTAGAGATGTTAGAATTTGGAAAGAGTGGCCAGGCCCTGTGGCTCATGCCTATAATCCAAGCACGTTGGGAGGCCGAGGTGAGTGGATCGCTTGAGGCCAGGAGTTTAAGACTAGCGTGGGCAACATAAAGAGACCCCCACATTAACAAAAAAATTTAAAAAGTTAGCTGAGCATGGTGGCGCCTGTGATCCCGGCTACTCAGGAGGCTGAGGTGGGAAGATCGCTTGAGCCTGAGAGGTTGAGACTGCAGTGAGCAGTGATTGCACAACTGCACTCCAGCCTGGGTGACACAGCAAGACCCTGTCTCAAAAAGAAAAAAAAAATTGAAAAGAGTTACTGGTGGGACCCCAAAACCCAATCTGTCAATGGGACCACTTTCAGAGTTTCAGGATTTACTGCTCCCAGAATAGGGTTGCAGTTGAATGATATGATATGTGGTAATTTATCAATAATATGATTAGTGCCATTTCAACCAAGGTCCAAAAAATTCCATGGCAATTTATATGAAACAGATATTCCCTGAGATAATTCCTGCCAATAAACACAAATGGGGCTCCAAAAAGCACCCATAAACAGAATAGGAATTAAATAACTAAAACTGGGGACAGTGGAAAGATTATGAATATTCCGATGTACCATCTTTTTCTTCTGAAAGGCTTTGCATATTATTCATTTTTTTCTTTAAGAACAATAAATAATATTGATGACTTGTCTCTGACTCTTTTGATCATTTCAAGTAAAAGCAGTCAAAAGAATTCTAGTAATGGCAGGGTGACCAACCAAGTCTATTCTATATAGTGTCATTGAAATCATTGCTATTTGCAAGCTGACAAATTGTACCCAGATTCCCTGGGTTTTGTTTTTCTTTGAATCACATTTGGAACAAGAATAAACAAATCTCATTGCAAAGTGATGAATTGGATTTAGTCCTGGCTGATTCAGCTCTGGGCGATGGCTCTGAAATTCTTGTCTATGAGTCTGAACCTGTTCAGTCATTGAAAATCAGCAGTGCTAGGGTGCGCTATGCTGGTGTAGTGCAAACCCAAAGCCATTAAAGGACCTAACACAATACAATATTATGCTCTGGGTTGCCCAGGGGATGAGCAAACCTCAAAATGCCTAGACATGCACCTAAAAATAGGAGGGGTCTTGACATTCTTTAACAATGCCAATTCTCCTATTGTTGAGAAATGCAAGTTGGTGAATATTTCTGGGTGGGTTTTCTCAAGCTGACAAGTGATTTTCTGGCTCTTTGTTAGAGAGAGAAAAAGGAGAAAGAGAGAGAGAGTGAGAGAGAGAGAGAGAGAATTGCCCTAAGGATAAAGTATGGGGCTCAAGATCTAAAGTATAGTTAAGATAATTAATATAAATTTTCTCGACCTCATTTATTTATTTGTAATAATGTTGTCATCTTCGTTCAATGGAATTCTTAGAAGTTTGTGGTATATGGCTTAAGTTACACTTGAATGACCTGACCTATACCTTCAAAATCTTGCACATGCACATTTTGGAAATTTTAATGAGTCAAATATCAAGGATTTTTTTTTAGCAGCCAGTCTTTAACACGAAACACATAAAACACAAAATTTACTTCCAAAATGTCAATTTCATACTCTTCTTCAACTTAGGATTAAATCACTCATAGGAAGCAAGTAAACTCAGAGAATGATTCACTTTACAAGGGTTCTGCAAGAGGAAGCCTAAGAGATGTTTGCCTTGAAAAAATAATACATCTCAGTTGTTTATCAACCTAAAATTCTGGGCACATTTTACACTGAAATAGAGAGAAGTAGGATTTCATTTTTTTCTCTAATCAATTTCTTTCACAGAAACAATAAAAATCAGCCCCGATTATGCAAGAAGCCTCAACAGTCGATGTCATTCATGCCTCTTTTCACTATGAAATAGATAATATTTTGTTACCTTAAGGAGATTACAGTGCTATCTGCTTCTTCTCCTGTTCCTCTTTCTCCTCCTTTTTCCTTTTTCTGGGGATGGGGTGTGAGACTTGGGAGAAGGTTAACTGAATGGCATATGATGAGGAACAATTTTAAGACACTTCAAGCCCTTGTGTCTCAGGCAAATAAACAGCCCTATTTTTGTCTAAAGATTGTGGGTTAGGGTCTGCAACCTGCCCTTGGGCAAGGAGTGAAGGGAAAGGAGAACGACAGTTTCAGAGAACTCAACTCACCTAGGAAGGGCAAAATGTTCTTTGAATTCCTTCAAATCACTGAAGCTGCCTGTCAGATTGCATCTGAGTGTTCTAGCGTATCCCTGAGAGCCGCAAGCCATCCTTCGATGCGAGGGTCCTGCGTCATTCTGAGCAGCGGTGCCTGGAATGCAGGCCTGCTGACTTTGAGGAGTGGAGGAGTGTCAGTAGGCTCCTTTCCCCAGAAGCCACACATGCCCTGGGGCAGACAGCCTCTGAAAGCTAAGACTGGGAGCTGCTGGGCATGGAGGAAGAATAAGATAGAAAGGAAGGAGGGAGGGAAAAGAGAAAGGAGGAACATAGGGTAATAAGCAGAAGGAGATTAAGGAATAACAGAACATTTTGTTGTCAGTAATGAAACCTATTTCCATGCCAGCCTCCTAAGATTTGTTTACCCAGGTATTACTGCATACCTGTAGCTATACACATACACAGACGCATAGCCATACCTGTACATATACACATAACTGTAGCTATACACATACACACAGACACACACACACCCATACACAGACATATACATATACTTGTAATCATGCACATACGCAGACATATAGCCGTAAACATGCCAATAAACATGCACACAGCCATACACATACATACATGCATGTCCATACCCATACATATACACAAACAGATACCCATCCATGTACACATACATAGATGCATAGCCATAGACGTACACACATACACACTCATACCCATACATATACACATACAAATACACATCCCCATACCTGTACACATGCATAGCTCTGTACATATATGCATATTAACCAGAATCATGATATTGTTCTTCTTATCAAAATAGATGAATATCATTACTTTCAGATAATTATACATATATCATTACTTTCAGATCCTCATGCATCATAACTGGAAACTAATAACTCTGTAAACTATAAACTGTGTAACCAGACACGTTTTTCTGAGCACGCATGCCTTCCATTCTCATTTAGTAGTAAAAGCAGATCAGGGCTAAGTCCTTGTTAGCAAATCATGCTGATTTCTTTTTATTTGTGTGTTGCACGTACTGATTGGAAAGGTATTAAGCCTGCGGGATATTTAGTAGAATATTCTTCAAAATTCTTGAAATTGCTAATTCAGTTAGAGAATTCCACAGGCATGAGTTCTTACATGAACACTGCAGTACAAAGATTAATGACCTAAGCATTTCAGTTTTAGCTTCAAGTCTAAATGTGGAAAGGGGCTCACTCATAATTAATAAAGTGATGTTGACTTATATAGGCTGGTAGGCTTTTTGCCATAAAGAGAATAACCACATCAGCTTTGAAAACAAAATTTCGGTCTTGTCTATTCCAGTTAACTTGGTATATAAGAGTTCCATCAATCTCTATTTACTGTGTTAGACATTACAACTGAGGCATTTAAAAATATTTATTTACTCATTCATTTTTAAATAACAATAAGCAATTCTATTATACGTTAACCTAAGTAACATATTTTTATAAAAAGCTATATTTTCCAAAACAAGAAACAAATTTAGTGAGAAGGGTGGCATCACTTTATATTTTTGCAAGTCTCTTTAATGTCTGGCTTAACAGAAGACAGCTGGGTTCTCAAATCTGTTTCTGCATTCAATCTGCTGTGTTATGTTGATTTTGTTGAAATGTCTGAAAAAATCCAGTCTCACAGAGATAAGTAGTTGAAAAAGTGAAAAGTTTGTAGCCTACCTGAAAGAGTACTGCTGCTGTAGACAGTAGCCTACCAGAATCTCACACCAGTTTCTAGCAAGATTTACATTTTCAATAGATTATTCTAACAGGTCAATGAATTAGAATGAGTGAGACCACTGTTCAGAGGCTATTCTGTATGGTGAGGTGATAGAACTGAAAGGGTTAAGTGATCCATTCTTGTTGAAGGTGACAGAAAGAAAAGAGAATAAGCTGACAGAGTGGAAGTGGAACATAGGTTTCTGTAGGGGATGACAAAGACTATGATGTTGCCATCAACCATGGGAAGGATTACCCTTTGGAAGCGTCAGTCTTTGTGAGATAGGAGGAAGGAATAAAGAATTCTATTTTGAATATGTTGAGCGTGAGTTACTGTGATGTATCCAGATAAAGGTGTTGGGGAGACATTTGATTCCATGAATCTGAGATACAGGGGAGATGTCCATGCTAAAGACTGGCAATTGCCAGTCATCAGGAAACAAAAGGAGGCTAAATATTTGAGAATGGAATAAGTACTCCAGAAAGAACAAGTAGAGTGAGGAGTGTAAACAAGAACAGAAACCAAGAAACACGAAAGTTAGGGTTGGATGGACAGAGAGAATCTCATGAAGTGACTGAGAATGAGAATAACCAAGAAACTGTCGTATAACTAAAACCATGAGAGTATAGAATTCATGAAGACTCTGGCTAATGGATCTAGAACAGCAGGAAAATCAAGCAGGATGATGACAGAGATATGGCTCTTGGTGTTCGTAGAACAATACCAGTAGAGTGGGTTGGAGAAGCACGTGGTATAAACTAGATTGTAGGGGACTGAAGCATGAATTGGAGGTGTAAGTAGGAATAGTAAAAATAAACTTCGCCTAGAAATGTGGCCAAAAATAGAATGAGAAGAACAATACTATAACCAAGCAGAGTCAAGAGAGTTTGATTTAGCACAAAGGAGACTTGAACATGTTTATGGGGTAAGGCAATGAAGGTAGTTGCGGGAAGAAATTGAAGACATGAGTTATTAATCATCACAAAATATTCTAGGGGATAAAGGGAGAAAAACTGTCAAGAGAGCAGGTATTATGTCTCTTTCATTCTCTCTCAAATATCACACTATATTGATCTTGCAGAGAGAACACAGACAAGTTGAAAAGATTAACAGATTCAGCGATAAGCAACAAGTCATTCCTGTGGTTATTAAAGGACATATTAATAATTTTTTGACATTTAGTAATATGGGATGAGAATCTGGAAATGAGTACTCCACTACAAGAAAGGACAGGCAAGACTGGTAAGCTGGGGTAGAAGGGGAAAAGATAAAAATTAGACAGCCTAGAAACTACTCCCTTACCCTGCTGGTTACAGGTTGGTGTCTGCTTCTCAGGAAGGAGAGATAGTGTACCAATGACACAGGCAGAGTAAACTGCATGTAGCTCTCATTACAGAGAGCAGCTGTGGTTTTCCTCAACAAGTCCCTTTGTTGTCATCAAAACAAACTGATTTAAATAATAAACTCTTAGGGAACCTTATCCAAATTGTGCTCCTTGGAACACGAGTGCCCTTTGAAAAATTCATAAGTCATTAAAAATTAAAGGGGGGTGGTCTGCAAGAATACATGGAGTTAAACAAAGTTAAGCAAATTTCTTAACAGAAGTACTTGACAGAATCATTACTATAATTACACACATTGAGAACTTTTCATATGAGTGATATAATAGGCACCATTTCCAAAACTCAGTCATTTAAACATTGTGTGCATAGAACATTTACTGATTTACTGATTTACGCTGTAACTGTCGCACCAAAGAGGGCAGTTTGGGAAACACTGCTCTAAGGTATTGTTAAACTCAATAATGCCTCCCTGATTATTACTGTCATGATTCTTGTGTCTTGTGAATAGTTAAATTAGTAGATACCCCACTTACATAACTCAATCTTAAGGCTTATTTCCAAATAAGTATACTACAAACCATATTCACAAGCCACAGTGACACCCAGTTTTGGTGTTATGTTATGACAGTCTGTTTTTTATTTTATAACAACTATCAGTTCTGAAAAAATGGTCCATGGACATTAGAGACTCTTAATAACAATGTTTTGGTTGAAAAAATGATAATAAGATGCTGTGGGGGCTCACAAAAGAGTAAAAAGCACGATCCCTGCTCTTAATGAGCTTAACAGTTGGCTTAGGTAGATAAGAGAATTGCATGAAAAATTAAATGATGTAAAAGCTACATTGTATTATAAAGTAAATAAGAATCATTGTAATTAATCGTGACGCATGATTAACTGAGATTAAAAGGTAATAGACAAGGTGGTACTTGTCACATCTAAGTGTATATATTTGTATGAATTAAATTGCTGCCCACACTCCAAAAATACGCACTTCCAAAAATGTGCTGCATCAACTTGGAGCCCCACCAGGACACTAGGCAGGGCTGATTCTATTGTTTCAGGTTGCAGACAAGAGTGTTGAGGCAAATCTGCTCCTTCCAAATTCAACCAACAGCTGAGAGCACAGCACCTTCCAACTCCCCTTGGAAGACCACAGTCTCCATCCCCAGATTGGATTGGATCTCAGCAAGCTTACACCAAGGTCTGGTCTGAAGGAGAGACACTAATCCTCAACCTGGATCTCAAGAAGCTGGTCTAACACCTCAACCAGCCATCTGCTAACAGCCAGGCATTCCTGACATGATTGCTTGATGAGTCATTTTCAGAACTCTCCAATTTGTGAAGTGCATTGCTTTATTTCCATCCTCATTTTTTCTCCCAGCTAGAAAAGCTTCCTGGTGTCGTTCTTCCTGTAAAAACATGATTAATTTTTAGACCTTGATTAGATTCAAATTTCTGTAGAGGGCAATGAACAGGTTGCTTTGTTCTGTCTCCAGCTAAGAACACAAGGAAAGAAAGCCATTTAATGTCTTTTCTACCTTAGGGAGAATTCTGTGGACTTTATCCACTGTGCCATAGCATTGTAGTCACAGGGATGTGCCCTATGCTTTCAACACAAACTTGCAACCCTTTGGAAACGGGCCAGTAAGAATGTGTACTAAAGAGTCGGGCTATGGAACATTGAAAGACTATAGACTTTGACTAGCAACTCCATTTTGATAGCTCTTTATCCACATTTTAACATTTATTAAAATGTACAAAAATATAAAATGGCATTGTTTCTCATTGGGCTAGAAATTATAGGTATCATAGAACTACCATGGCATCAACACATATTTAAGACATGATTGGTCTAGACAAAAGTGATTAAACTAAAAGCCATTTAACTTATGTAAGCATATGGTTCACTGATCATAATCCAAGCATCTAATTTTAATAAAATATTATCAATTGTGGTTTCAGTTTTCTGTATCATCTCTTGAACACAATAAAGCCTCCAAACTATATGCCGTAAATATATTTTCTACACTGTTGTTTGATTCATATTTTATTATTTAGATTTATTTGTATCTCATTCTTTTCAAAACTTATTTGTAGTTAACACTACAAATGACATTGTAGGTAGTACAATAAGGAAGTGATAAGCAAATCAGTAAACGCATGCAATTATCAGCAAACAGCAGTCATGGAAAGCTCAAATGAAATGGACAGCTATGGCAAAATAGAGTGACATAAATCAATAATATTTTATATTTTTATAATTGGATAAAAATATATAATGATAATATACAGTGGTTGAAATATATACGTCTACATAGATGTGTGGACATAGCTTTTAAAGTCTATTGTAAATATGTTTATTAATACACAAAATAAACACACATTTATGGGGAAAGAAGGATATAAAAATTATTAGAACTATAGGAAAATAGGAACTAATTGTTTAGCTTCAGTTCATGTTGAACACAGTAACACAGAAAGCCAATAAGAATTTTGAGGGCATTTTATTTCCCTAATTAGCTTTTCCTGAACATAGAAAATAAAGTGTTCTAATTTTAAAGAACAAGAAGTAAAACAAAGAGTTAGCAATAACCCGCATAAATGTGTAAACAAAACCACTCTCTTCCATTCTTCTCAGATTTCAATAATTATTATTATTTTGAAATTGGAAGACATTTCAGAAGATACTGACAGGGCTAGGTCCTGAGTGAACAGGAGACAAAAATGTGTGGGTTGCTATTATTGCTATTATGTTTCATGTATATGCCAGGTTATTGAGTTTTGAAAGGGAATCCATTATCAGGAATGGCAGATGATAGTATAGCACTAAGCATATCCTCTGGAACGTGGTACTGCTCATGGGGAGACATTTGGAGCATCTAGATATCATAATACTAAGAGAGTAATAGCATTTACATAAAGCTAAAAATGCATGTATCCAATAATGTAAATTGGTTTTATACATCATGGGCAGAAAATTAATAATAGATCTTTGAGAGTCCCAGAGTTAATTATTGCCTCCTTGAAAAACCAGATTCTTTTTGCCATTATTAAGAGGCAGATGATATGGGACTGGAAGGTAGGAATTTTCAATCAGAACATTGGCTATCTTCCGACATTTAGTACCATGTTTTAAATAATTATGTGCTTATATGACAATTTCTTGAATTTTATTTATTTTTAATTTATTTTTACTTTATTTTTTATATTTTGTTTTATTATGAGGATCTCCCTCCGTTGCCCAGACTGGAGTACAGTGGTATAATCTCAGCTCACTGTAACCTTGATCTCCTGGGCTCAAGTGATCCTCCCACCTCAGCCACTCGAGTAGTTGGGATTACAGGCACATGCCACCACCCTAGGCTAATTTTGTTTATTTTTTTGTAGAGATAGGTCTCACTATGTTACCCAGCCTAGTCTCTAACTCCTGGCCTTAAATGATTCTCCCACCTTGGCCTACCAAAGTGCTGGAATTACAGGCATAAGCCTCCACACCCAGCATTTCTTGATTTTAAAGTTGTTAATTATTTATTGACATTTTGCTCAGAAAATGAGTGTTTAACATTCTTACATGCTTCTTCATTCCCACCCTAATTATTAATAATTGAATCATGAAGGATACTATGATTTTGTTTCCCTTTTTGTATAGCTGATCATTTTTCCTGGAGTCAATTATTGCTCTGCTTTTGAGTTCGCTTGGTTTTCTATGCAGCTAACACAAATTCATCCTCAAACTCACCAATAATCAGTAAAACTCCCTTTCATGTAGTTAAATATGTCAGTTAAAACTATCAGTTTCATCTCTTTCCTGAAGTCAATTATTCCAGAACCTTTCGCTCTTGCTCTCACATGAGTTGATTGCCCTTCAGGCCTGCTACATGATATCCTCTTGGAGCAAGCATTTCTTCTTTTCCATTAGGGAATTTCTTTCATTTCTCTCATGTATTTCATTGCTTGTTACCTGGATCCCACATCTTCCTATTTCCTGGTGTACTTACTCCTTTGAAAGCTCCTTTAATTAATTTCTGGGAATCCTTCCAGAATGTTCAGCCTAGAGCAGGACTTGGCAAACTGTAGCTTGCAGCACTGATTCATGGCATGTTTTTATATAACCCTTGAGTTAAAAATGTTTTTTATATTTTTAAGGGGTTGTTAAAAATCAAAAACAAAAATAAAAACAAACAAAAGAAGAATAATATGTGACAGAGATTGTATAGGACCCATAAAGCCTGAAACATTTACGATTTTTTCCTTTATAGAAAATGTTTGCCAACTCTTAGCCTTGAGTTTGCTCTTCAATCCTAGCAGAGATTTTATAAAGATGAACACCCTACACCAAATCCTTTTCTTTGTAAATTAGACTGATTTACATTAGCTACACTGATGTGCCTAGTGTTTTTTCTTTTTATAATTTTAAGTTAATGATTTACTGTCATAAAAGGCTAGTTTTCTATTAAAAGTTTTCTGGAGTCAATTTTGATAACATAGTTTTTCTAAAAAATGTGTCTTTTTGTCTTGATCAGTTCTGCCATGATGCTGTCAATTGTATTAGCATTTATACTGAATAATAATGGTTCTGATAATTTCTCTAATTCATTTTTGCCTTCTATTTTAGTAATTTCAAATTCAGCTTTATCATTTCATTCTTCTCCTTTTTTCTTTGCTGTTCTTTTTTAACTTCCTAACTTGGTTGCTATTTACATTTTAGCTTTAAAAATTTTCTAATGTAAAGATTTCGGCTCTATCTCCTCAGCATTGATTTGTTTCAGTGTCTCATGTAATATGTTTTTGATGTTGAATCATTCTTTTGAGTACTCACATTCTATTTTTTTGTAGCCATTATCATTTTCTTAAATGCTATTATTAATCTTTTTATTTGTTTAGTTTATGTCTTTCCCCATTAAAATGTAAGCTTCTTGAGGGCAATTTTCTCATCTGCCTTGCTCACTGATACATACATAGGCCGCAGAACCCAGTAGACCCTCTAAGGTATACAGGAATGATGAACAATTGCTCTCTTTTCCTTCAAGAGCCAGTCACAATTACTGCCAAATGCTTTTTTTTTTTTTTTTTTTTTTTTTTTTTTTTTTTTTCAGACGGAGTTTGGCTTTTGTCACCCATGCTGGAGTGCAATAGCTCAACCTTGGCTCACTGCAACCTCCGTCTCCTGAGTTCAAGTGATTCTTCTGCCTCAGCCTCCTGAGTAGCTGGGATTACAGGCACACCACACACAGCTAATTTCTGTAGTTTTAGTAGAGACAGGGTTTCACCATGTTGGCCAGGCTGGTCTCAAACTCCTGACCCCAGGTGATCTGCCTGCCTTGACCTCCCAAAGTACTGGGATTACAGGCATACGCCACCGCGCCTGGCCTCTTTCAGATGCTTTAGTCACGTTGAGACATTAATCTATAAATGAGGATAAATTATTACATCAAACTTCCTTTTACTGGGGAGGAGATTAAATACAGTAAAATGTAGTTACTACAATATGTATTATGATATATAATAGAGGATGTATTATTAACTATAGGGCAGCAAACAAGTTCTGATTTTTAAATTCTGCCATAACAATTGAATGTGTAGAATAAGCTTAGTGAGGTAATGTATATAGTGTACTAGAAACGTAGTTTGGCTTTACTTATTCTGACTTTAAGTGAGTTACTTTTACTTCATTACTATGCTTCAGTTGGCAATGGTAATAATAATACTAACATGCACATTAGGAATTTTATTAAATTAAATAAGAAATCATTTTAATAGACACTTGATTCAAAATGTCAGTTCCAATTACCTTCCATTCCTTAGCATGGTTCAGTCTTTGGGAATTGATAAATTCTGAGACTCAGAAGAATTCATTTCTTTAGCTATATTAATAGTTATAGTTATATGGAGTCACAGTAGACACCAGCCTAATAATATCTTCACGTATTACTGATTTCCAGAGGTATTTACAATCTATAAGAAAGTGCAATGTTAAGATGAATAATTAGATAATTTATTATAAGATTTAGGTTTTGATCATTGAAGAGAAGAAGGACTTATAGGGGTCAAGACTTATTTCCCAAGGCCTTGGATTGAATTCAGTTTTCTTTGTACCAAAGTGGAAGTGCAAAATTAGGTACCAAACCCACATACGTGACAGAATGCAATTATAAATTCTTCAGGGAGATGTTTTCTCCGTTTTATCCAATGCCAAATTCAAGACAGGCAAATTTCCTCAATGTCTTCTTCTATAGGCGAGTGTAATTCTAGTTCATCTTGATATGTCAGTTTCCAGTACTTTTTAGCAGATTATAAGCTATTTCATTCATGTTTAAAAAGCATCCTTTGTTTAAATGTTGATATGTGCACACCAGTGTCAGAGATTACTATTTTATATTTAACAGCAAGCCCCTTGACAATTTAGAGCACAAAAACCTTAGAAAGCTGATCTGAGCCACGTGTAGATGAGGAAAGTATTAGGTCTGCAGGACAACATTCAGTCACATCCTTCCCCATGGCATTGACCTTCCTTTTCTTCATCGACTGCCTGACCAAGGAGATGTAAAATAACAGGATTGCACGGACGGTTTTCGAGAGCATTGTTATCAAGTTTGACTATCATTATTGAAACAGCTTCCAACTACTAACATCTTTGAGGTGAGACGTGTGAGGGAGAGTGGGTCAGGCTTTCCTTTTTTCCTGCTGGTATTTGTTTTGTGCCTCAGATGGTATTCCCTGCTTGGTAATATATGCCTTGACTTTGTGACCTGTCTTCCTGCAATAATTCTTTGGTGGAAAAATCCAGCAATACAGCCAAGAGTTAGTTCTCCCTCTGGCTTCATGTGCCTGGCCCAGAGATAACAGCTTGTAGGGTTAGCAAACACATGTAGCCCAGGTTACAGTGTTAGCCACTCAGGACTCCTTCTCCAGCACTAGGCCAATGGGGCATCATTCTGTTTCCAAGTTCAAGACTTCAGCTAATTTATGAATAGTGGAGAGGGACTGTAACTTGGCATGGATAACGATCCATGAGCTGGTGTACCTATCTTCTACGTTTTTGGAATGTAAGACAGGCTGGTGATGCTGGAAGTGAACAGTAGCAGAATTGAGAAAGAAGGGGAAGGATTTAAACTCTCAAAATGTAGACAAATCCATTCATTGAAATTCTCACAGAGACTCTGACAGAGATAATCACACTTAGTCATGACAGAAAATAACATTTGTATCATTTACACCACTGAACATTTTCCTGCAGTAAATAGAATAATTCAAGGCACTAAATTGTGTTAAGACCTGGGGCATGTTTCAATTCCACCCTGTATTATCTGTAAGGCTGCAGCATATGTCTTGGTTTCTGCATATATAACATTGCCAACTTTGTGGTATTTAAGAATCAAGTTTGACCCTTTGTGCAATGTGGATGCAAAGGTAAAATGGTGCAACCGCTATGGAAAATAGTATGGCAGGGCCTCAAAAAATTAAAGATAGAATTACTGTATGATCCAGCAATTCCACTTCTGAGTGAACTGTAACCAAAATAATTGAAAGCAGAGCAACAAAGACACATTCACACATCTATGTTCATAGCAGCATTATTAACAATAGCCAGGAAGAGGCAGAAGCAAGCCAAGTGTTCGTGGACAAATGAATGAATAAACAAAATATGGTACATATGTAGAGTGGAATACTATGCAGCCTTAAAAAGAAGGAAATTCTGTCACATGCTAAAACATAGATGAATCTTGATGGCATAATGCTAGGTGAAATAAGTCAGACACAAAAAGACAATTACACTGTGATCCCACTTACAAGAGGTAAAGTAGTGAAATTCATAGAAATAGAAAATAGAAAGGTGGTTTACAGAGGTTGCTAAAAGGAGAAAGGGGAATTTGTTGTTTAACTGGCATAAAATTGCAGTTCTGCAAGAGCAAAAAGTTCCAAAAATCTGTTTCACAATGATGGAAATATACTTTTTAAATGATTTCAGTAGTTTTGAGGGAACAGGCGGTGTTTGTTTACATTGATAAGTTCTTGAGAATTTGGTTCACCCATCACCCAAGCAGTGTATGCTGTACCCAATGTGAGTCTTTTCTCTCTCACTACTATCCCATTCTTCCCTATGAGTCCCCAAAGTCCATTGTATCATTCTTATGCCTTTGTATCTTCACAGTTTAGCTCCTACTTATAAGTGAGAACATACAATGTTTGCTTTTCCATTTCTGAGTTACTTCACTCAGAATAATGGTCTCCAACTCCATCCAGGTTGCTGCAAATGCCATTATTTTATTTTTCATGGCTGAGTAGTATTCCATGGTGTGTGTGTGTGTTTGTGTGTATCTCACATTTTAAAATCCACTTGTTGATTAATGGGCATTTGGGCTGGTTCCATATTTTTTCAATTGCAAATTGTGCTGCTATAAACATTCATGTGCAAGTGTCTTTTTTCATATAATGACTTCCTCTAAGAAGACACTCAGTATTGGGATTGCTAGATCAAATGGTAGATGTATTTTTAGTTCTTTAAGGAATCTCTGTACTGTTTTTCATTCCTACTAGCAGTGTAAAAGTGTTCCCTTTTCACTACATCCATGCCAACATCTATAATTTTTTGATTTTTAAATTATGGCCATTCTTGCAGAAGTAAGGTGGTATTGCATTTTGGTTTTGATTTGCATTTCCCTGATAGTTAGTGATGTTGAGCATTTTTTTATATGTTTGTTGGCCATTTGTATATCTTCTTTTGAGAATTTTCTATTCATGTCCTCAGCCCACGTTTTGATGGGATTGTTCTTTTTTCTTTTTCTTGCTGATTTGAGTTCCTTGTAGATTCTGGATATTAGTCCTCTGTCAGTTGCATAATTTGTGAAAATTTTCTTCCTCCCTCTGTGTTGTCTGTTTACTCTGCTGATCATTTCTTCTGCTGTGCAGAAACTTTTTAGTTTAATTAAGTCCCATCTATTTATCTTTGTTTCTGTTGCATTTGCTTTTGGGTTCTTGGTCATGAACTCTTTGCCTAAGTCAACATCTAGAAGAGTTGTTCTAGTGTCATCTTCTAGAATGTTTATGGTTTCAGGTCTTAGATTTAAGTCTTTGATCCATCTTGACTTAATTTTGTATAAGATAAGAGATGAGAATCCAGTTTCATTCTTCTATATGTGGCTTGCCAATTATTTCAGCACCATTTGTTGAAAAGGGTGTCCTATGCCCCGCTTTATGTTTTTGTTTGCTTTGTCAAAGATCAGTTAGCTGTAAGTATTTGGCTTTATTTCTGGGTTCTCTATTCTGTTCCATTGGTCTATGTGCCTATTTTTACACCAGTCGCATGCTGTTTTGGTGACTATAGCCTTGTAGTATAATTTGAAGTCAGGTAATGTAATGCCTTCAGATTTGTTCTTTTTGCTTAGTCTTGCTTTGGCTATGCAGGCTCTTTTTTGGTTCCATATGAGTTTTAGGATGTTTTTTCCAGTTCTGTGAAGAATGATGATGGTATTTTGATGGAAATTGCATTGAATTTGTAGATTATTTTTGGCAGTATGGTCATTTTTATTGTATTGATTCTACCCATTCATGAGCATGGGGTGTGTTTCCATTTGTTTGTATCATCTATGATTTCTTTCAGCAGTGTTTTGTAGTTTTCATTGTAGAGGTCTTTCACTTCCTTGGTTAGGTATATTCCTAAGTTTTTTTGGTTTGGTTTTGTGTTTTTGTAGCTATTGTAAAAGGAATTTAGTTTTTTATTTGATTCCTAGTTTGGTCACTGTTGGTGTATAGCAGTGCTACTGATTTGTGTGTACATTGATTTTGTATCCTGAAACTTTGCTGAATTCATTTATCAGATCTAGAAGCTTTTCACATGAGTCTTGAAAGTTTTCTAGATATACGATTGTATCATTGGCCAAAAAAGACAGTTTGACTTCCTCTTTGCTGATTTGGATGCCCTTTATTTCTTTCTCTTATCTGATTGCTCTGTCTAGGACTTCCAATATCATGTTGAATAGAATTGGTGAAAGTGCGCATCCTTGTCTTGCTCCAATTCTCAGCAGGAATGCTTTCAAATTTTGCCCATTTAGTATAGTGTTGTCTGTGGATTTGTCATAGATGGCTTTTATTACCTTAAGCTATGACCCTTCTATGCCAATTTTGCTGAGGATTTTATTCATAAAGGGATACTGGATTTTGTCAAATGCTTTTTCAGCATCTATTGTGATGATCATATGATTTTTGTTTTTAATTCTGCTTATGTGGTATATCACATTTATTGACTTGTGTATGTTAGACCATCCCTGCATCCCTGGTGTGAAACCCTCATAATCATGGCAGATTATATTTTTGATATGCTACTAGACTCAGCTAGTATTTTGTTGAGGAATTTTGCATATGTGTTCATCAGGGATATTGGTCTGTAGTTTTCTTTTTCTGTTATGTTCTTTCTTGGTTTTGGTATTAGGGTGATACTGGTTTCATAGAATGATCTGGGGAGGATTCCCTCTTTTTCTATTGTTTGGAATAGTTTTGGTAGGATTAATATCAATACTTTGAATGTCTGATAGAATTCTGCTGTGAGTTCATCTGGTCCTGGACTTTTTTGTTGTTGATAATTCGTTTATCACCATTTCAATCTTGCTGTTTGTTATTGGTCTGTTCAGAGTTTCTATTTCTTCCTGGTTTAATCTAGAAGGGTTGTATATTTCTGGAACTTTATTCATTTCTTATATGTTTTCTATTTTGTGGGCATAAAGGTATTCATAGTAGGCTTGAATAGTTTTTTGTATGTCTGTGGTATTAGTTGTAATATCTTCCGTTTCATTTCTAATTGAGCTTATTTGGCTCTTCTCTTTTCCTAGTTAATCTCATTAATGATCTATCAATTTTGTTTTTCTTTCCAAAAAACCAGCTTTTTGTTTCATTTATCTTTTGTATTTTTTCTTTCAATTTTATTTAGTTCTGCTCTGATCTTTGTTATTTCCTTTCTTCTGCTAGAGTTAAGTTTGTTTTTTTTCTTGTTTCTTTAGTTCCTTGAGGTGTGACCTTATATTATCGATTTGCACTTTTTCAGACTTTCTGATGTAGGCATTTAATGCTATGAACTTTCCTCTTAACACTACTTTTGCTATCTCAGAAGTTTTGATAGGTTGTGTTACTACTAGAGTTCAGTTCAAATAATTTTTAAATTTCAATCTTGATTTCATTGTTGACATAATGACCAGTCAAAAGTACATTATTTAATTTCCATGTATTTGCACGGTTTTGCACATTCCTTTTGAAATTTTTTATTCCTTTGTGGTCTGAGAGAGTACTTGACATAATTTCAGTTTTTTAAAGTTTATTGAGACTTGCTTTGTGGCTTACGATATGGTCTATCTTGAAGAATGTTTCAGGTGCTGATGAATAGAATGTATATTCTGCACTTATTGGGTAGAATAGTCCATTGGGTAGATATTTATCTGTTAAGTTCATTTTTTCTAGTGTATCTAGTTTAAGTCTATTGTTTCTAGGTTAAGTCTATTGTTTCTTTGTTGATTTTCTATCTTGATGACCTGTCTTATGCTGTCAGTGGACTAATGAAGTTCCCCACTATTATTGTGTTCTGTCTGTCTAATTTCTTAGGTCTAGTAGTAATTGTTTTACAAACTTGAGAGTTCCAGTGTTAGGTGCATATATATTTAGGACTGTGATATTTTCCAGTTGGACTAGTCCTTTCATCATTATATAATGTCCCCCTTGACTTTTTTTACTGTTGTTGCTTTAAAGTCTGTTTTGTCTGATATAAGAATAGCTATTTCTGCTTGCTTCTGTCATCCATTTGCATGAAATATCTTTTTCCATCCCTTTATATTAAATTTATGTGAGTCCTTATGTGAGTTTGTTGAAGATAGCAGATATTTGATTGGTGGATTCTTATCCATTCTGCCATTCTGTATCTTTTAAGTGAAGAATTTAGGTCATTTATATTCAATGTTAGTATTGAGATGTTAGGTACTATTCTATTCATCGTGCTAGTTGTTGCCTGAATAATATCTTGCTTTTTTTCCCACTGTGGGGTTTTTTTTTTTTTTTTCATGGAGTCTCACTCTGTTGCCCAGGCTGGAGTACAGTGGTGTGATCTTGGCTCACTACAACCTCCATCTCCCAGGTTCAAGCGATTCTCCTGCCTCAGCCTCCTGAGTAGCTGGGATTACAGGCACACATCACCACACCTGGCTAATTTTTTGTATTTTTAGTAGAAGTGGGGTTTTGCCATGTTTGTCAGGCTGGTCTCAAACTGCTGACCTTGTAATCCACCCACCTCAGCCTCCCAAAGTGCTGGGGTTACAGTCGTGAGCCACCGTGCCCAGCCTTTGTGTTATTGTTTTATAAAATTTACACTTTAAGGAGACTCTATTTTGAGGTTTTGTTTCAAGATTTATAACTCCATTTAGCAGTTTTTGTAGTGCTCGATTGGTAGTGGCGAATTCTCTCAGCATTTGTTTGTCTGAAAAACACTTTATCTTTCCTTCATTTATGAAGCTTGGTTTTGTTGGATTCAAAATTCTTGGCTGATAATTATTTTGTTTGAGGAGGCTAAGGATAGGACCCCATTCCCTTCTAGCTTGAAAGGTTTCTGCTGCAAAATCTGCTGTTAATCTGATAGGTTGCCCTTCATAGGTTATCTGATGCTTTTACCTCACAGCTCTTAAGATTCTTTCCTTTGTCTTGACTTTAGATAACCTGATGACTATGTGCTTAGGTGATGATCTTTTTGTGACAAATTTCTTGGGTGTTATTTGAGCTTCTTATATAAGATGTCTAGATCTCTTGCAAGGCCAGGGAAGTTTTCCTCAATTATTCCCTCAAATATGTTTTCCAAACTTTTAGATTTTCTTCTTTCTCAGAAACACCAATTATTCTTAAGTTTGGTCATGTAACATAATCCCAAACTTCTTAAAGGCTTCAATCATTTATTTAGATTCTTTTTTCTTTGTCTTTGTCAGATTGGGTTAATTCAAAAGCCTTGTGTTTGAGCTCTGAAGTTTTTTTTTCCCACTTGTTCAATTCTATTGTTGTAACTTTCCAATGTATTTCACATTTCACTAAATATGTCTTTCATTTCCAGAAGTTGTGATTGTTTTTTACTTATGCTACCTGTTTTTCTGAGTTTTTTTGTCTACATCCTGTGTTATTTTATTAATTTCTCTAAGTTGGTTTTCACCTTTCTCAGGATCCTCCTTGAGTAGTTTAATAAAAGACCTTCTGAATTCTTTTTCTGGCAGTTCAGATATTTCTTCTTGGTTTGCAACCATTGTTGGTGAGCTAGTGTGATTTTTTGAGGTTGTTTTGTCATATAACCAGAATTGTTTTTTTGGTTCCTTCTCATTTGGGTAGATTATGTCCTAGGGAAGATATGGGGCTCAAGAGCTGTTATTCAGATTCTTTTGTCCCATGGGGCGATTCCTTGATGTGATACTCTTTCACTTACCCTAGGGATGGGGCTTCCTGAGAGCTGGACTGCAGTGACTGTTATTGATCTTCTGGGTCTGGCTACCCAGTGTAGCTACTGGGCTTTGGGCTGGTACTGGGTAGTGTCTGCAAAGAGTCTTGTGATATGATTCATCTTCAGGTCTTCCAGCACTGGATACCAGCACCTGCTCTGGTAGAGGTAGCAGGGGAATGAAATGGACTCTGTGAGAGTCCTTGGTTGTAGTTTTGTTTAGTGTGCTGGTTTTCTTGAAAGATAGTTATGCTAGCAGTGAAGCTGTCACGTGGACTGGTTCAGGACTTCTGGTTAGCTAGGATGTTACAGGCGATGGAATTAGCTATTGTTTTCTTTCTCATTGGAGCAGGGTTGTTCTGTTATGAGTTGCTCTAATGATTTGAGTTGGTTGCCCTCCAGTCAGGAGGTGGTGCTTTCAAGACAGCATCAGCTGCAGTAGTATAGAGGGGATACAAGCTTGCCCTAAGGTCACTTGGATAAGTATTCAGGTTTCTTAGGTGATGGGTGGGGCCATAGAGTTCCCATGAGTTTATCTCTTTTGTTTTTGGCTCCCACAACAGGCAGAGAAAGACCATCAGGTAGGGACAGGTTTGGACATGTCTGAGCTCAGGTTTACCTTGGGAGGGCTTACTGCAGCTATTACGGGGAATGGGGGAATGGTTTTCAGACCAATGGAGTTATGTTCCTATGGGGATTATGGCTGCCTCTGCTGCTTTGTACAGGTCACCACAGACATAGGGTAAAGCTGAGAGTGACAGGCCTCATCCAGTTCCCACACAGCCAGCAAGGCCAGTCTCACGTCCACCATGCTTCCCCAACAGCTGACAGAGCCGAACTTATATCCAGGTCTCCAGTAGGCAGGGCTGAGATCTTGCCTCAGGCTACAAGCCTCCCTGCTGAGAAAGTAAGCAGGGCTTTCAGGCCTCACCCCTCTTTGCCTGCCATGGTTTCTGGGCTTGTATCTGCACTTCCCATTTGCCACCCTTGGATTCCAGGAAAGTCACAATCAGTCAAAATTATTATGAAATTTAGCTGGAAATCTCCTTCTCCCTGTGGCTCTCCCCCAATTCCACTGGTTGGTCTCTCCAATGACTCCTATGAGATAAAGTCAGAAATGTCTTCCCTGGGCTTACTTGGGGACTGGGAGTGCCTACAGGGCTCTTCCCACTGCTTCTTCTACTTTTACAGTTTGCTCGACTTTCTAAATTCGTTTCAACACTAGGTAAGTTTAAACCCTTCTCCCATGATGTGGGTTTTCAGGTTCCCCAGTGAGGATGTGTGTTCAGAGGTGAATTTTCCCCCCTCACACTTTGGGCCCTCACAATTTTTTGTCTGTCTCAGAGTTTGCAGCAGCAAGCTGCTTCTTTCAAAGGGTCTGTTAATTCTTTTGGGTTCCCTGGTATGTTCCTGCAGTACTTCTTGGTGCAAAAGTTCACCCACACACTGTTCTGTCCATCTGAGAGAGGCAGATGCAAGTTAGTGCTGCCTCCTATCCACCATTTTCCCTGATAGCACTCCGATGAAAGTATACTTAACACTACTGAACTGTACATGTAAAAATGATTAATATGGTATATTTTGTAGGTGTCTTTTTTTGACACACACAAATAAAATAATTACATTTGTAAAGGCAGGAATGATCCTTTTTCCTGCTTATCTAATAGGATTGATGTGATGTGAGGATTAGATAAAGATAGTGAGGCCGGGGATGGTGGCACATGCCGGTAATCTCAGTTATTCATGAGGCTAAGGGAAGAGGATCCTTTCAGCCCAGAAATTTGAGGCTGCAGCAGTGAACCATGATCCTGCTACTGTGAGCCATGACTGTGCTACTGCACTCCACCCTGGGTGACAAAGTGCGACCCTGTTTCTAAAAATAAATAAATAAGTAAATAAATAAATAAATAGGTAGATAGGTAGTGATTACACATTTGACATGACACATGGCCAATGCTAATTACTGCAGCCTTGCCTGCAGTAGTAAATTACTGGAAACAATGCAAGGATAACATAATACCTTTTGTGTAAGAAATAGGAAAACGTGAATGTGTATTTGTATATTCTTATATTTTCATAAAGAAATTCTGAAAGGATGCTGAAGAAACTAAAATATTTATCTGTAATGTGGAGGGGAATGTTATAGCAAGGGTGGGAATGAGACCGTTCACTATTTCCCTTTTGGGATTGTTTTGATTTTTGAAATATGGGAATATATTGCCAATTTTTTAAAAGGGCACTATGTGAAAAGGATTTTTAAGAGTTACAAAACATATGGCTGGGAGCGGTGGCTCAAGCCTGTAATCCCAGCACTTTGGGAGGCCGAGACGGGCGGGTCACAAGGTCAGGAGATCGAGACCATTCTGGCTAACACGGTGAAGCCCTGTCTCTACTAAAAATACAAAAAAAAACAGCCGGGCGAGGTGGCGGGCACCTGTAGTCCCAGCTGCTTGGGAGGCTGAGGCAGGAGAATGGCGTGAGCCCGGGAGGTGGAGATTGCAGTGAGCTGAGGTCCGGCCACTGCACTCCAGCCTGGGCGCCAGAGTGAGACTCTGTCTCAAAAAAAAAAAAAAAAGAGTTACAAAACATGATATATGTATAAAGGATATTACTTTTTATAATTATTAATAACATGTCAAAGTAACTATGTGCTTTACAGATGATTAGTCAATCAATAAATAAGGAATCAAGTCCCTTTTTAAGGTTAGTCCCTTACCTAAAGTAAAAAGATTTAATTTGACCACTCTTCCTCAAGTTTGTGTACAATTGGGTAGTTTTTATTTGAAATACCCTTCCTCACCTCCACTCCCCCTCCCAAATCTTTCCTGGGTTCAGATAGTTTGATTCCTAAATTTCAGTTGGATATGATGGTCACCTATCCATGACACATGTCACTTCATTGAGAGCCAGACCTAGTATAGCAGATAAGATTGGCTGGGCAGTTGTCATCCTGATTCTTCAGTGCCATGTCACTCTTCCTTTAGCTGCATGGAGTGAGGGAGGGACTGTCTCTCTAGAGATAGTTGAGCTATTATTTGATCACACAACAGAACCACAGCTGACACCAGTCTAAGGTGTAATATCTCCCAGGAAAATGGTTGTCAGTGGGGGGCAGTTTTACCTCCCAGAGGACATTTGAAAATGTCTGGAGACATTTTTAGTTGTCGTGACTTAGGGGCGGGCTGCTACTGGCATATAGTGGATAGAGGCTAGGGATGCAGCTAAATCCTGTAACACATGAAAGAGGTCCCATGGCAAAAAGTTATCCAACCCAAAATGTCAGTCATGCCACCAAGGTTAAGAGACTCTGTTCTAGGAGAAATGGCATTTTACCTGAGGTCCTTGGAATACCAGAGAGTCTTTAAGATATCTAGGAATGACTTATTAATGGTGAAATGTCAGGGACCGTGGCAATTGGTGGTGGGATCTTCAGCCAGAAATCCTTTCTGGCTCTTTTCAAAGCATATCACTGTGTGTGTCAGCTCAGTCCTCTGATTCTTCATGCTTCCCTTGCTCACAGTAGACTGAAGATTAATGGATTAGTTTGCTTGTTGTCACCTGTTACAGTACAAGACATACCAATTCCTAACAGTATGAGACCTGTTTTTCAAACAATGCCACCCCCAATATGTGTTGTGACACCTTGAATAGATAAGCTTCTAAGTCCCTCTCCTGCCATCTCTAACCTGACTACTCTTTTCTGTTTTCCTAGCATGGCTTACACGTATCTTTAGTCTTGCATGGGTTGCACTTATGGATTTATGTGTCTGTCCTCTCTGTTGTGGTGTGAGCTCCTTAAGGATGTACTCTTTGCTTTCCAATTACTTTACATATAGCAAATTCTCGGTAAACATTCATTGAATCAGGGAATGAATTCAGCTTTAAAATATGGGGAAAAGTTGAATTCAAAGACAATAACTGTATAATACATTTGGTTAGATAGCTAGTAAAACCATATTTTTTTGAATACACCTTTATTCTCAATAACACGTAGTTAACCTAAAACAGCCCAGCTTTATGGCAAAGCAGTTATTTTAAAACAGCCCATCTTTATGGGAAAGCAGATATTTTATGATGGTGTTAAGGTAATCTCTTTTGTTGGTATTAGTTGCCATTTCATTAAATTTTACAACTTTTTTCTTAAATGTTTGTTTAGCTCTCGAATAATTCAGTGTTCATTTTATTCAAAGCACTACATTGTGTGCTTTAGAGATATGGGGATATATTATACATGGCTCATAGACTTTGAACCGTGATTGGAAATACAAGATATCTTACTTTTAAAGAGATAAATAATAGGTGAATAATAAAAGGAGAGCATTTAAGTAACAAGTAATATAGGTGCAGGACTCTGTTGGCATTTAAAAGGCAGTCATCAATAAGAAAAGGTTGTTTTTGCGATTGCTGATGAGGGATGGCTGGGTTTTAATAGGTAGAGTTCCTTCTGGACTGGGCTGCAGAGGAATTTGATGCATGAGGAAGCAATCTGTAAGTGTGTTGGGAAACACAATGAATAAGCCAATGGGGATGGACTGCATTTAGGAATGATATAGTGAATATGCTGAATGAGAAATGGTGGGACCATTACCTCTCCATGTGAGTACCCCCTACTGTGGGCTGGACCTAATTGTATGGAATTGCTTGGTTGTAATTACTACACTGTCATCAGTCAATATGAAAGCATGCTTTGAGAAGAGGACCTGAGAAAGTGGGCCTTGCGTCTACAGCTATGGTTGTTGAAGTGTGGTCCCTGGAGTGAAGCAGCAGCAACAGCATTGCCTGGGAGTATGTTAAAAATACAAATGCAAGGGTCCCACCCCAGACTTACTGCACCAGAAACTTTGGGGGTGGCATTGACAATCTGTGCTTTAGTAAGACTCCAGTTGATTCCAACGCATGCTAAAGTTTGAGAAACACTGGTTGTATTAGGCCATTCTTGCATGGCTGTAAAGAAAAACTTGAGACTGGGTAATTTATTAAAAACAAACAAACAAACAAACAAAACAAACAGATTTAATTGGCTCACAGTTCTGCAGGCTTTACAGGAATCATGATGCAGGTATCTGTTCAGCTTCTAGGGAGTCCTTAAGAAGCTTACAATCATGGTGAAAGGTGAAGAGGGAGAAAGCACATTACATGGTGAATGGAGGAGGAAGAGAGAAGAATGCGGGGAGGTACTACACACTTTTAAGCAACTAGATCTCATGAAAACTCACTAACAATCACAAAGACAGCACCAAGGGGACGGTGTTATACCATTCTTGAGAAATCGGCTCCCATGATCCAATCACCTCCTACCAGGACCCCACCTCCAACACTGGGTGTTATAATTCAACATGAGATTTGGCAGGGACATATACTCAAACTAAATCACTGGTCTATGGTAAGGATGTCCTTAGGGTTGTTACTTATTACTTACACAGTACTCTCTTTATGTGGACTTACAAGACACATTTCTTTCTGGTACACTTTCTTGAGCATTAAAAAAATAAACAAATAAAAAGCCTGAGGAAGACAATGAATTACGTAATGGTCAGTTTTTCCTTTTTCTCATTGATTGCCAGAAAGCTAGGGGTCACCTCAATGTCTCCCATAACAGCATATATTATGGTATACATTGTTCTATTAGCTTCTCTCTTTGGTTTTATATCCCTATATGTTTTCTCATATACTTTTAATGTATCAATCTTATTTTATATGTGTATCCTTATGTTATTCAATTAAAAATATAATGAATGTGAATATCTTAGTATCGAAATGTTACTGTTTTGTTATGTGTCTGTCAAGTCCATCTAGGATGAGGGCATTTGACATTCCAGTATGAAATAAAATGTTTTCTTTTTTATTTTTTCCCTATTCTTCTTTCATGAATCCCCAATCCAGCCCCATCTCTGGATTTAATTGACTGTGGAACATGAAGTAAATAAATTGTAAGCAGGGGTAATTTTAGGTTTTTCCTGGCCTGCAGGGCTTGAAAGAGTCTACATGCTTGAGAAGGCTTTGGAAGTCAGACTCCGGACCCCTGAGTCACTCCTAAAACATGCCTTACCAGTTGGATTTTTGCTTACTTCATGGTTGTCTCAGAAGTGTTACCCCAATTGCACAATAGTTACATTTCTAAGAAGATGTAAACTGAACCACATGTATATCCAAGACCAACACTTAAAGAAATCTTATGATGAATCCTTCAGTACTGCAAGCAATTGACCTCACTTGCAATTTATGTTTTGAAATCATATTCCCTTGTATGAGAATTTATACACAGTGAGATTTACCTGCATATGGCCCACAGTATTCTCAGCCTACTTTTACTATCAACCAAGGTAAAAGAGTTCCCTTACTGTGATGGAGGAAATTTTTAAAAAGATTAGAGAGAAAGCCCGGGAATAAAAATGCACAATATTAGAAATACAAGATGATGCTTCTTCATTGGCAAAAGTTGAGTCACGGGATCACAATAGGGCTTTTGTGAAGGACTCATGCAGCCAAGCTCATTTTGTGAAAACAGAATTAAGTCAAACCACACCACTGCATACTAGGAATTTTTGGAAACACAGTGGAACATTCCAAGATAAAATATTAGGTCATTTCAGGGCTTGAGGTTGGGTGAAATGAGCTAAATTGGTCCTCCAATTATTGTTGTTGTTGTTTTTGGAGAGTTAAAACATGTACTGGAGCAGCAAGAGCAGTGGAAGGGATGTTAGAAATCATGGATTATTTGTTCATTCAACAGATATTTACTGAGTGCCTACTATGTGCCTGGCATCATGCTAAATCCTGAAGAAGCAGCAGGAAAAAAAATGGGCACATGTCTTGCCCACCTGGAGTCAGTATTGTTGATGGTAAACCTGCCTGTGTTGCACTGGGGCAGAATAATTTTGGTCTAGTCATTGATCTGCTCTGGGCCTCAGTTGCCCTTTTTTTTTGAGATGGAGTCTCACTTTGTTACCCAGACTGGAGTGCGGTGGCGCAATCTCGGCTCACTGTAACCTCTGTCTCCTGGGTTCAAGCAATTCTCCTGCCTCAGCCTCCTGAGTAGCTGGGACTACAGGTGCACACCATCATGCTTGGCTCATTTTTGTATTTTTAGTAGAGATGGAGTTTCGCCACGTTGACCTCAGCCTACCAAAGTGCTGGGATTATAGGTGTGAGCCACTGTGCCTGGCCTCAGTTGCCCATTTGTAAAATGAAGTTGTTAGACTGAATGTGCTAACTCTAAGGTCTCTTCCAACTCAGGGTGCCTTTGATTCTGTAAACAAGGAATGAGTACTTTTTTGATGATGTGAAAGAACTGACAGTTCCAGAGTTTCTAGAGTTTTAGGTTAGCAAATTGATTGAAATGGGTATGTCGTCTGGGGAATTTGTCTTAAAGCTACATTTCCACAGCCCAGATAGTGCTTAGTTGAGTTTGAGGACCACTTAAGAAGATGTGGCAGTGGAGATGAGAATGAGCCTCAAGTCCCCAGCCACCCCCTCAGCACTGCCTCTACTTTCGCTTCTATCTTTCTCCTTCTCTTTCTGTCTTCCTCTCAGTCTGGTAAATCAGAATTAGTTCAGAGAAGGAGAAAAATAAACTCATTCACTTCCATTTTGGGGGATAGACAAAGAAGAAACAGTGGTCTGCCCCAACTTCAGAGTCAGTTACCATAGAGAGATGAAAAGCCAGCACAACCTGAACCTGTGTCATCCTGATTGCCATCTGTGTCCAGGAGGAGAGAAGAGGGCCCAAGGAGCTTTCAAACAGGGCATGGACTCTCCTCTCCCAGAGCCTACAGAAACGTTAGGCTACATGTGTCCTTAAGAATCATCTAAATCTCGGATGCCACAATGGCATCCAAGCTAATCTACCAAGACAAAACATTTTGGATTTTCAAAGACTTTCAGGATGATCATTACATTCGTAACCATACATTTTTGATGTTCAATAATTCTTACTATCATAAATCTCATCCTCTTGATTGACTCCAGTCTCCAGTTCTGTAATTCCCTTCTATCTTCTTCCTCCATTTGTTTTACTGACTAAAGTAAAGGGAGCCCACCATACGCTTCCTCTCCAGTTAAACATTGTACATCACACATGTACAATCTTTGGAAGCGGTACCATAGCTGAGCATCAGTGACCTAGGGGAGTGTGAAGTTTGCTGTAAATCCCAAAGGATTTTCTCCAGCCATGTTATTTTATGTATGAGTTGCCTGGAACATGTCCTTATAATCTTCACTAAGTTTCTCCCCACATTGAATAAAATGATTCTGAATTTTAATTTTCTCTGGGTCAACCTGGGGTCATCCGTTAACATAATGAACTCATATTTGTTCTTGGTGCCATCACTGACTTGTTGCTGAAAAAATGAAACCCCTACAGACCTAGGACCTACCCAGCAGATATCATTTCCCAATGTTATCACATTTCTTTCCTGGACTCCTTTGCACATAGCTTTCTTGCTCAGGAATTGCATTGCTAGTCCCTTTGGCTGTGGACATCTGTTTTCTCAACATTAATTTCATGTTCTTTTTCATATTCCCCAGCTCCCTCTTGCAAAGAACACTCCTTGACACCAGAGAGCATGGCTGAATGTGCTTATTTTTAATTCTTTCAAAGATTTCTGAAACCTCTTCAAGTCTATACAAATATCACTGATTTGCTGAGATTCACTGGGGACTTATTACATAGAATGCAAACAGCTTCTGCATAGGAAAAGCACACTGTGTTATGTTTGTGTCTCTTAAATCCAAGAGGATGAATCAACTCCACAAAATATTTAATAAAAACAGTAACTCATCAAAGAGCCGGTTACTTCTAGGCAAGTGTCTAGGAGACATTTTGCCAGTTGAAACAGAATGCTTTGTTTTAGATGGTAGGTCCACTCTGCCGCTTTTGTCAGCATTTAGCAAGTTGACAAGCATGAGACAGAGTCAAAAAGTGATAGTAGCTAATCAAATAGTTCCCAGTTAGGCAGATGGTGCTCTTGACTATTTTAATGGGTTCCCTAACCTGTGAATGACTGCTGCCATTTTGACAGCAACTAAAAGATTTCTGAAATATTCCTCTCGTTTTCACACCAGATTTAGAACTCAAATAGAAGTCCTGTATTTACCTCAACTCATGTTATATTGGGGGCTGGTCAAAACCAGTTAACAGGCAGGTTGTCTGCAAACTGGAAGATATGACAACAAAGGCATGAAGGAATCTAAACACTGGTCTAATGCCACACAATGAGTCATCAGACAACCGAGGAAATGAATTAAGCTTCTTGCTTCATGATCCATGGCTTGCCATCTCACTTACATAGTGTGTACTAGAAAGAGACACAGCTGGGGTTAAATTGCAGCCGTCACCTGCAGGCAATTGGACCTTAGATAAGCCACTTCTCTGAGTTTCTGTTTTCTTATCAATAAAACTGTAATAAAAAAACCTATCACAGAGAGTTGTTGTGAACATCAATAAAGAAATAATATGTGGACAATGAGAGGTGCATAGCTGAATGCTCAATAAATGGTAGCTATTACATCAACGCATTTCCTCCTACTACTTATTTTTTCTTAATGCTTTCCACTTTTAAATAAATACATAACAACGAAACTCCAAGCACTGCTAATTAGCTTCTAGAGATCTAATACTACGTATATAAAAGAGACAGGGGCTATTGAGCAGGGCACTGTAATGAGAATGGGAGACCTTGATTTTGGGCATAAGCCCAAAACACATTCAAAGCAGATACAAGAACGCAAGCAAATGTTTCTGGCTCTCTCCTCTCTATCTTTCTTCATGTATGTTAAATTTCCAGTCACCACATTGCTGACATTATATTGTCATACTTAACTGTCTTTATCTTTTCTTCCACAACGTATTATTCTTTATAGGTGCTTTTAACATCTTAGTTTTTCTCTAGTTTTGCTTGTTCATTTCTTGTAAATACATTAAGCCATAAAACTGGTATATCTTCAGTTGGTGAGGTCATGATTTTAGAGTTCTGTATCCCAGAGAAGTATTTCACACTGTTTCCTGATATAATCATTTTATTAATAGTCCGTATTTCTGGGTTCCAACTTGTATCTAATGAGTCAAGCTCATTGGTGAAGGTAGGTGGGCGAGAATGTTAGGAAGTTGTTTTTCACCGATGCCCACAGTAATCCTTCTGATCTGACAGATTTAAGAGGAAACATTTCCTCCCATGGCCAGGCAGCTTGGATTCCTGGCATGAGGCAGCCATACTGAGATCTTAAATCTCAGAGAGCTGGGTGAGAGAATGTGAATGAATCCATACCAGTTCACGCCTTTCCCAGAAAGTACGTTCTTTAATGCATATCCTACAGTTTTGGGGTTGGAGGAATCACTCTTTTTATTTATTGGACATTATGTTCTGAAAGCTTTAAAATTTGTACATGATAATCTTACAAAGAGTTTTATTTTTTACATTCCATATGCATATAAATCATTCTTAAAGAAGATAAATATGTAATCCCAGCTACTCAAGAGGCTGAGACAGAAGAATTGCTTGAACGCGGGAGACAGAGTTTGCAGTGAGCCGAGACTGCAACACTGTACTCCAGCCTGGGTGACAGAGTGAGACTCCATCAAAAAAAAAAAAAAAAAAAGCAAATTAAAACAATAAAAATCAATAAGGTGTTTTCCTTAAAATTCATATTGGTCCTTTTGTTGTTGCTGTCGTCCAACTTTTGATGTTTTACCTTGTCCTTTCCAATTGCTGACCTTTATGCTGGACACTATCTCTCAGGAAAGAAACTAATCAAAACGTGTTGGAGACCAGAAGAATTTAATACCTCCATATTTTTCAGGTTTGGGAGCCTGAGAATCCACCTGGCTAGTGGTGCCAATCCACACACAATATCATGTAAGATAATGTTTCCTTAGAGGTGGAGTCAAAGATCTCTTTCAAAGGAGTTCATCACAAATTTTTCAGGTACATAGAAAATTGTGAATATTCTATAAAGTTAGCCTTGATTAGTGTCTAATCTAAACAGAACACCCAAGTTGGAGGGAAATGAATGTGTAACTACTGCTAACTAGGTCAAAGTATACTTTGAGAAATGTCCTACTTCATGTGAAATCATGCTCTCACTCTAAATAAGTTTACCTCTAGAGTTAACCAAAGCCCATTAAACCAATGAGTGACATTGGATCTCAAATGGTAAGTCCATTACCCAACTGCCTTTGACGATGGATAATTAAGAAGGGGTTTGTTAAAAGTCACTTTTGATAAATTGATAAGAGTCAACGCCAAGCAGCAGCAGCACATGAAATCAAGCCAGTCTGGTTAGCCAACACCAGCTATGCCAATCAAATCATTGTGTTCTGCTAGAAGGGTCAGAACAATAGTGGAACTCACCCTGCGGAGCAGACCACACACACCTCTTCTGCTGTGTGTGCCACTAATGCTTTCCATTCACGTGTCACCAAAAGGCGAACTTTTATTTTCAAGCATTTCTAGAAATCAGCTTATGGCATTTACTCCAGCAGGAATGGCAGTCAGCCATACTGGAAAATATTAACATTTCTATCCAGTCTCAACAGAGACTCATTGTCTCAGGATAAAAACATTTGTTTAAATATTAAACAGTGAAATCTCACTGGGTCATTAAAGCCTATAAAGAAAGAACAGGACGGAAATTCATTAATAATCTTAGACTTGAGCCAAGTGAGTGGCTCAGATGCCATTTGTCTTGATGGCATGTCATGCACCCAGAGGAAGCGCTGCACATCACACTCCCAGCTTCGTTCTCACACAATGTTTACAGGCCTCTCGTGGTACGTGCCTTTCTTCTCATAAAACGTGCAGATGCTGAGTAAGATCAATCACTTTCAGTTTTCCCCAGGATTGTCCTGAATAACCTTGTGAGTCTAGATTCTTAATTTCTCCTTGCTATAGATAGTGTTTTGATTTGGGAAAGCTATACCAAGTAAAATTGCTTCTTAAATCAAATGCAACTCAGTTGAAATGTACCAGGTCTTTTGTTTCTTTGTTGGTTCTCAATTCAACTCAATTAAATTCAATTCCAAAGTATTATTGGGTACCAGCAATGAGTATATTCTCTGTTTAATGGAGTGGGAAGTGGTTCGGAAGAATTATCTAACAAAGATGCCACATCTTATCCGGCCAAAAGGAATTCCACTCTAGTTAACATGTCATTCTAATCCTTGACTCTCTTCTGAGAGGGCTTTCCTAATATAGCTATATTTATCAGCAACTCCATCACTGATATATTCTCCAGGTCTTCTTACAACTTCTATCCAATGTTAAGTAAAGAAGAAAAATGTCAGGCCATGATTTCAAATCAGTGACCTCCCCAAATCTGTAACTTTCTCAAACATGGATGGATGGCATTTTCAGTAGAATACTGAGTCATATGCAGAAAACTGAAACTGGACCCCTTCCTTATGCCTTATACAAAAGTTAATTCAGGATGGATTAAAGACTTAAGTGTAAAACCCCAAACCGTAAAAACTCTAGAAGACAACAGAGGCAACACCATTCAGGACATAGGCATGGGCAAAGACTTCATGAGAAAAATGCCAAAAGCAATTGCAACAAAAGCCAAAATTGACAAATGGGACCCAATTAAACTAAAAAGCTTCTGCCAGGAAAAACAAAACAATAATAACAAAAAACTATCAGAGTAAACAGGCAACCTACAGAATGGGAGAAAATTTTTGCAATATATCCATCTGACAAAGGGCTAATATCCAGAATTTATAAGGAACTTAACCATATTTACAAGAAAAAGACGAACCACCCCATCAAAAAGTGGGCAAAGGATGTGAACAGACACTTCTCAAAAGAAGACATTGATGCAGCCAACAAACATGACAAAAAGTCAACATCACTGATCATCAGAGAAATGCAAATCAAAACCACAATGAGATACCATCTCACACCAGTCAGATTGGCAATTATTAAAAAGTCAGGAAACAATAGATGCTGGTGAGGCTGTGGAGATATAGGAATGCTTTTACACTGTTGGCGGGAATATAAATTAGTTCAACTATTGTGGAGGACAGCATGGCGATTCCTCAAGGATCTAGAACCAGAAACACCATTTGGCCCAGCAATTCCATTACTGGGTATATACCCAAATCAATATAAATCATTGTACTATAAAGACACATGCACATATATGTTGATTGCAGCTCTATTTACAATAGCAGAGACTTGGAACCAACCCAAATGCCCATCAATGATAGACCGAATAAAGAAAATTGTGGTGCATATATGCCATGGAATACTATGCAGCCATAAAAAGGAAGGATATCATATCTTTTGCAGAGACATGGATGAAGCTGGAAGCCATCATCCTCAGCAAACTAACACAGAATCAGAAAACCAAACACTGCATGTTCTCACTCATAAGTGGGAGTTGAACAGTGAGAACACACGGAGACCGAGAGGGGAATGACACACAGCAGGGCCTGTTGTGGGATGGGAGGTGAGGGGAGGGAACTTAGAGGATGGGTCAATAGGAGCAGCAAACCACCATGGCACACGTATACTTACGTAACAAACCTGCACGTTCAGCATATGGATCCCATTTTTTTTTTAGAAGAAGAAATAAAGATTAAAAGAAAAAGAAAAGAATACTGGGATAAAGACTATGGCTTCTAAAGTATCTTAAGTGAAGATACTATATATATACTATACTATATATATATGCAAATTATCTTAAGTGAAGATAACATATATATATATGTTATGTATATATAACATATTGATAAAAGATGGCTATTGTGCTAAAAGTACTTAGTATTTTTGTATTGAAATGTGATCATCTGGCTGTAACATAAGCGTATTTTGCTAACAAGCCTTCAAACAACTACTAATAGTATCCTGATAGCAGTGTGTGAATTTATTTTGCAATGCAACAGAAGTCTCAAGTTTCTTAAACAGTTATTTACTGAGCACCTACCATGTGCCAGGCACAGTTCTAAATGTGAACCCTGACAAAACAGAGATCACACCAGTGTGTGGTATAGAGTGGTATCTTAGAAGCCCAAGGAAGAAAGCGCATCAGGAAGAATACAGCAAACAAGTACCTCAGATGCTGCTGGTGGCAGGTCAGGTGGTATGAGGATTGAGAGTCGAATATGAATTTTGCAACAATGTCGCTAGTACCCTTCTTGAGAACAGTTTTAGTACAATGGTTGGAGTGTGGGTGAGGAGTGGAGGCCAGATTGGAAGAGTTTGAAAGGGTATGAGAGAAGAGAAATTGAAGGGATTGCTGAAGAAGTTTTGCTTCATAGAGATCCTATGAAATGGGACAATAGAAAGCAAATTTGGTTAAGAGAAAATTTTGTTTTTAGATGAGAGAAATAATATTGGTAAGCTAATATAAACAAATCATAGGAAAAGAAAAATAGATGGTATTGGAAAGAGAAGGAATAAGTGTGCTTTACTAACTGGTTGACGTTTCAGATACAGGAGAATGCAAGGGCTATCTATCTTTGAAGCTAAGAAGGAGAAATACAATACTTACTCTAGAGCCACAGCAAGCAACAGAAATCAAATTGCATAGGTGGGAGATTGGAAAATAAAAGAAAACATAAACCATGTTTAAATATGAATAAATGTGTTAACTTCATAACTAGTACATAACTTTCAACTGTAGCAATTTGAGTTAAATACTAGAGACTGTAGAGTACCATCACCTTAAGATTTTTATTATCCAGGATGTTTGGAGAATACAATGTTTTAGCTAAGAGAATTGTACTAAGTTCACCTAAAGTAGATATGAATGATATAAAATATACTTACCCCTAAAACTGCAAGAAGTAGACTTGAGTCTTTCATTATTTAGAAGATACATTTGGAAGTTGAAAGTAGCTTCAGGGTTAATATTTGAAGTATTGTAAAGTATTGAGTGAGTATAACGTATAGACAGATAAACTCATTTTATAGTAACACTTTTATACTATTCTGTACAGGGCCAAGTAGTGGATAATTTCAGCTTTGCATGACCTACGGTCTCTGTTGCATTGATTTATCCTTGCCATTGTGGCTTGAAAGTAACCACAGATAATACACGAATGAATGAGCATGTTCAATGACATTTTATTTGAAAACACAGGCAGAGGACAGGATTTGGACTGTGAGCAGTAGTTTGCCAACCCCTTCCATAGAGGATAATTTATTTCAAGAAATCCCTTAATTTTATATAATATTACATTATGGTTAAGGCTTCAGAGCCTCCGATAGTCTTAGGTGTCATTCCATTTTGGAAGCTGTGTGTCTGACATAAATAAACTCCGGACATGAGACAGTATTGCTGTGTCTGTTGTCGGGCTTTGAAACCAGTTGAAAGGTGACTTGGGATGATCTTGTTCAAGTAGCTTTATCTCTTTAAACTTTAATTTCCTCATCTGTAAAATGGGATAACACCTATCCATAAAGTGGTTGTGAAGGGCTATGAGCTATTGTTTATTGAGAGCTGATTTTACTTAGATCAGCTGGTTTCCCTGGATTTGGGGCTCTTCACTGTCAATGTGAAATATTCTCCTGAGAGTCTTTCTAGCTTGTGTCATTTGGATGCCACATATGTGGTGATTGTTGTAAATCACTAGGATTAGAGACATTACTACTGGCTTCCAACTCTCCAGATCTCTTCCTTCTACCTTGATCTTCCAGGTATGATAAAAAAAAGTTCAGGTTTCCTATGGAAGTTTCTTACAGCAAGTGATTATTTCTTAAGAAGAGTTTAATCAGCTTCAGTTATTTGATTCATTAGGATGGTAAACAACTACAGTTGAAGTCCTCATGTGGGAGTCTTTCTTTGTGTGAGCCATTGTGTTGAGGCATGGAAACCAAGAGATATAGGGTCTTGTTTGTAAAGCAATGCTATCTTTTGCCCTCTTTACCCTTGGGCTTGTCTAGACATAAAACACTTAAAAGTGACTTATGCAGTCACTTTTAGCCAGGAGGCAATTCATGAAACGCCTGGATAGAAAATATTAGAGAGAGATGAAGGATTGTACCAGGTTAAGGATCCTTCCAGGCTACCTGGTGCTCAAGATCACCCCTTCAAGGCCATCACACTGGGCTGTCCCTCAGATTGGGTCACTTTACTTCCTCTTGACCTCTGTAGCACTTACACATTGTAGTGTAATTGCCTGTTTTCTAGTCTCAGGGCTTAGCACAGTGCCTTGTGCTTAATAGGGGTTCCATCAACTTTTGATGAATGCCCATGAGAATAAGTGTCATCAATGATATTAAGTAAAAGGACTTGTGCAAGAAAGAACTGGTTGAGACAATATTTAAAATAAAGAGGAGTCATTGTTGTGAGGAGAGTCATTGCTAAACTCTACATTTATTTTAGTATCAGCAGACCCGAACCCCTCCTGTAGCATAATTCTGTTTCAAAAAGTAAACTAAAATCAGCAACTTCACAAAGAAATGATAAGAGTAGGGGCCAATAGGGACAGGGGGAAGAAACTGCCCTAAACTCTTTTGTATTTTTCATTCCTTCTTAATTCATTCCATTTCTCAAGTTGCTTCCCTTCTAAGGAATGGAGCAGAGATGCTCGGCATCTTCCTTTGGTTGCTACTTATCTAGATGGGTGGTAAGTCCATTGGGCAAAGGTCATGTCTACTCTCCACAAACCTTTCAAAAATATTTACTTTCTAGGTGGGAGCCAATCCTTGCTCACAAATCCGACCCACCAGAGAAAAGAATGCAGAATCTGCAGAAACCAACCAGTTTCCCCTTGTGCTCAGGTTAAACTTTCCAACCTGATGCCAGACCACAGAGAACAGCCTCTTCCTGGAAATTAGGCAGCACTAAAATGACCTTCAGCCAGTGTTGCCTTGGACACCGTTGCGGTGTGTTGGAACCAGCCACGGGGCTGCATGTCTCTGTGCTGACCTCACTGAAGGGAAGGGCAGGGTCAGGAGGCCACGGAAGAGCCAATTCTATGTGGTATGTTGATTTGGGCAAATATGTTTATACATCAAAACTCTGTTTTTGGTGCTTCCATTTTCTAACTAAATGTTCTCCTCTTCCAAATTGTAGCACAGTCGCTTCTGTTCTCAGAAGGTTTGTCCCACACCAAACGGGAGAGGTCCATGTGATTGAGACTCTGGGTCTGGGGAGACCAAACTCTCCATAGCAGTGATTTGGGCATTTGAGGGGTAATCAGAAGCTAACAGTGGAACCTGGCTTGCCTTTCTTTCATGCCATGCCAAGACTCTTGTCCTCAACCCTTTCCCCTCCATACCCTTAAAAGAAGACTGGGAATGGGGGCAGTGGCTCACACCTGTAATCCCAGTGATTTGTGAGGCCAAAGTAGGAAAGTCACTTGACGCCAGGAGTTTGAGACCAGCCTGGGCAAGAGTGAGACCTTGTCTCTACAGAAAAAACAAAAACAAAAACAAAACTGGGTGCAATGGCTCATGCCTGCAATCCCAGCACTTCAGGGGGCCGAGGCAGGCGGACATCTGAGGTCAAGAGTTGGAGACCAGCCTGGACAACATGGTGAAACCCCATTTCAATTAAAAATACAAAAATGAGCCGGGTGTGGTGGCCCATGTCAGTAATCCCAGCTACTCGGGAGACTGAAGCAGGAGAATTGCTTGAACCCGGGAGGCGGTGGTTGCAGTGAGCCGAGATCGTACCATTGCACTCCAGCTTGGGTGACAGAGTGGGACTCCTTCTCAAAAACAAAACAAAACAAAACAAAACAAAATTACTCAGGTCTTTTGGCATGTGCCTGTAGTCCCAGCTACTCAGGAGGCTGAGGTGGGAGGATCAATTGAGGCCAGGAGTTCAAGGTCAGAGTGAGCTACGATCTCACCACTGTATTCTACCCTGGGCAACAGAGTGAGACCCCATCTAAAAATAAATGCATACATACATTCATAAAATAAAAAATAAAATTTCACTTCTACTGCCCTTGCCTCAAATAAGAACTTGGAAGCTCAGCCTAGTTGTTGACTGTCATATGGGCTTTTAGGTGTTGAGGATTTGTACTTAAGGAACAAAGAACTTGCTATTTACCAGGTAGTAAAAAACACTTCAAGTCCTCAAACACTATTTTTACTGTAAGGGAAGCACTTGTCAGCCCCCAGTCATTTCAGATATGATTTCCGAAAAGGACATTCTTTCATTCTTCTCTCCTTACAGGCATAAACATTCTGCATTTTAAACTGGACACATACAATGTTATCTACTTCTGGTGTCTTATGTAACTTTCCAGGAATGTTGAAAGACTTTCCGGGCTCCATGAGGTTGGGAATGGGGGAAAGGCAGAGGGGGCTGAAGGTGGGGGTAGAGGCAGACTCGAGGGACGAGGAAAAAATCCACTTTTTCCATACATCACTACATTGGCTGTTTGTGACAAGAAGTTATTGCAATTAAGATACAAGCCGGATGTGTGGGCTAAAAACCTCAGCTGATATCACAAGCATTTATTGATAATGAAAACTTAGAGGAAGAGATCTGGAAAATTGTTGTCTTTAGTGGTTTCCTATGCAAGAGAACAAACCATATGGATTAATAAAAAAGTGCTCTACCTTATCTAGGAGAAGAAAAAACTGTTTATTTTGCTGCAAAAGGAATGTTTCTGTCAAGTCTTAAGTGTCAGTCTTCTAGGTTAGGGCTTTACATTGCACACATCACCACATAAGTACATTGTCCTGCTTTAAACAATCACTTTGGCGTTGCTAAATGACCTGGCCAAACAGCCTCAGCTATAAGAATAAGGGATAAACATTCAGAGTAAATCAGTATCTATAAATCCTTGATCACATGAGCCACTTCAACACAACCAAACCTGAATTAGCCTATCAGAGTAGGTAAATGAGTCCTCTACACTTCACAAAGGAAAACGGGTTTCATTTGAGAATATGCTATTTTCAAGCAAGACATTAGCAAGGAAATACCTAACATGTGTCCTGGAATATCTTTTTTTGCAAATGCAATGAAAAGGTAATGGCAATAATGAGTGAAAAGAAGAACCCTCAAGGGACTAGTTTACCAGTACTATATAAGGCAGAAAATATACCTTAGATAAATGCTAAGCAGAGAGTTAAATATCTGGAAATAATAATAACATGCAGAGTAGAGATACAGTAACAGAATAGAGAAAGGCATGAAGCTTTCTGGAGAGTTAAGCTTTAAGATCTTTACTCAAAAACTAAATACTGCATACAATGAGCCTTCATAAATATACACTGACCACATTCTCTTCTGTCTTCCTGAAGAAAGCACTTTGGAAATTACTATGTTTCCGGTTTTTCTTGGGTGACCACATCAGCATATTTTCTGCATCATCCTGTATATTGTGACTAAAAATGTCAGGTAGACTTACCACCAATAAAACAAAAATTGGATACAGATGGCTCCTTGAAAGGCACTAATCTACACACAAATATTGGTCTACTAGGTTAGTGATACCGATGAACTTAGGATTATACAAATGGGGTGTTGATCTCACTAGGACTTCGATGGAACTTAACAGCTCAAGTCTAGTCTGCATCAGCTCACATACTCTCTGGAAATCACTCAGGTAACTTGTTTGAGTTGGAACAAACCTGAAATTACATTAAGAATTTAAGTTATTTCTAGGTGACCTTCCAATAAAAGCTGAGAGCCAGAGAATTCAGATGAGTGGCCACAGCCTGTGTCAATTCTAGTTGCAAAGTGGCCCAGGTTGAATTTACCTGAGTCAGAGGAAAGAGTGATGCCCTCTTGGAAGATGAAATGCATACCTATGAGGAACAATAGTAAAGCTCCTTGGTCTCTGGAGAACTCCTTATCAGAAGGCACTCAGTGGAAAGGGCCGGTTCACACCATCTGCTCTTGGCGAATAGTAGTATGGTCTACTCTCTTTGTTTTCTCTCTTGTCACCCATAGTCGTAGTCAGGTAACCAGGTACAGTCTTCTGTCTGGACCTTGCTGACAAAGCTGTGTGTGCAATGGATGCATATGAAGAAAATAATTTTCTTAGACATAAAGAGATTCATGTATGTTGTAGGCAAATGAAAAGACCCAGTAACTGGCACACTGGGACTTAATTCAGTTGCATTCTGACAAGGACCCCTGTTTCCCTGGCAACAGCAGCTCTGCAGACATAAAACTGAATTCCCTCCAATGTTATAGAGAAGTGCACATAAGTGACTGTAGAGGGGCTTTTATCCGGTATGCTTGCAAAATCTTCCTGTAGCTTCCCTTTAACAGGGGGAGAAAGAGATTTATAGTATTTTCTAGACATGGAACAAATAATTACACAGTTTAAAGGCCTTTATCCCAAGTGTTGTTGTTCCACTATTTCTAGAGTGTCTTTTAGATGATTCTTACGGAAGTTTCCAAAAACAAATTAACCATTAAATGGGCCAACCCATTAGTGCGACTCCTGCCATTAGTCACTTTCTACGTGTGTATGCACACAGGTATTCACATGTGGGTCATACTCTCTGGAAAACTGATGGGAGAGAAGATTCTGCAGCCATTCAGTTTCTTACTTACTTTCACCTACGTAATACAATTTATAGAGAAGGAATAAATGTCAATAAAACACCACTCTTTAATCCTTCCTACTCAATCCACTCCTTATTGGGTAAGGACCACTACTTAAAATCACACTTGTTCAATATGCTCTGCTTGCCTTCTCTAACCCCTAGTCTTGGGGATTAGAGAGGAATTTATTATCTTGCTTTTAATTTATTCTATTTAGTCTACATTACCCCTGTGGTTACTTTTCTATTACATCACAGGATACCAAAATTGGAAGCAACTTTAGATACTGTCTTCTCCAATATTCTTACCTAAGTAAAGTACGCATGCCCTCTACCATCCATCATTCTGGATAGACGTGTAATTTGCAGCATGATGCCCCCAGTGGTAGGGAATCCCCTCCTATTTTTAGCAGCTTTAATTTTTAGAGGGGTTTCCTTGCATTGAAGTTCAGCTGTCCGGAGAGTTGCACAGAGTAAGTGCTCTCTCTTTCAGTGAAGATTTTTAATTTAAAGACCAGATATTGTGAATTCTACTCTCTCCCTACCATTTATATCATAATTTTTTTATAGCAGTTTCTAATAAAGACTAGACAGGGCTAATTCTAGAAGATGTTGGCATAAATATATACTTGCCTCAATTTTTAGAAATGATAGCTAGTGTTATTGGAGCCAATTCTGTCTCTCAGATTAGGACAGTGGGGACAAGCTAAATTACTGTTTGTTTTATAATAATAAGGTAAAGAGACAAACACTACCCTATCTCCCAAAGGTCTACATGCTGCTTCTTGCAGTTTGGGAGGAATCACCCTGGCATGAGACCTACTCAGTCCTTTCAGAAATTGGGCTGAACAACCTCAGAGAATGGTAGACTCCTAAACTGCAATTCAACACCAAGGTGATGCAAGAGAATAATCAGTAATGGTGTCAGTCAGGACTAAATGTAACAGCAACAACAGTAGCAAGAATTTATGCTTTTGATTTCCCACAGTGGCAACTCAATCCTGGGTAAGGCCTGTGAGAAGGATACAGGGAGAGCTGTCAGAAGGGTCTCTAGAAATTCCCAGGCTCCAGACAGAGGCTCCCCATGGCACCAAGACACAGATGCAAGGCTTCCATCACCTTCAGGAAGTCTTCGAGAAAGAAGATTTTCCAGTCGATGTAAATGCTGCTGCAGAAATAATCAAAGAAGGGATGATTGCAATCTATAAAACCATGTGGCATGAGATTTTCTTTCTTTATGTTGTGAAGTGTTTTTTTCCCTGTGGAAGAAAAGATTTCTTAGTATTAGTTATTAGGGAATTATAAGTGAAGATACGTGTTCTTGCTTCCTTCTGACCACAGAAATTTATATCTAGCATCAATCCCACCTGCCAAGAAGGGAAGATGCAAATTTTGCAAGACAAAAATGTCACCTCCACTCCATCCCACTTGGGTCAAAAATAATCATCTCCTCTTCTGTGTATGTTGACATCATTTCTGGTAGAAGTGGTGATTCCCGTCTTGTATTGGAGTTAGTGGGGAGTGCATATTTCTCCTTCACTGGCCTGTCAGTATCTTTAGAGTGAAACTCTGTTGACTGCTTGGTTGTATCCCCCAGCAATTTCCCAACCTCCCTCCCATGCAGGCTCAGTAGCTAGCTTAGAAGAGTTTTCTTTCAAAGACCAACAGCTTTCTCTAGGAGAAGTGGTGGTGGATTCCAGGAACCTCCAGGGTAATGAGAGAATGTACTCACCCAGTCCTGTAGGCCCAGAATGGCTCTGACAGACTCCAGCCTTTCTGGAAGGGAGGAGGGACAGAACATCCTCGAGGGTTTAAAGAGATGCTTATTGAAGTAATAGGCAACTGATCAGGGTAACACCAAGTATTTTCATGATTTTAGTACACCACAGATAATTTTGCTTTATTATCAAAAAAATTAAGCTGTCATGGGCTAGTGGTATTTTAATATTTTTACTCATGAATGATTATATGGAATGTGACATGCCTAGAAAGAGGCAGGAATGAGTCAACATTTTGTTTTCCCTTCATATGAAATAAGTCAGGGGAAAAAAAGAAGTAAAATTGATATTTATATAACATGACATCCTTAATTGCAAATATTTTTGTTTTAAAAAATATGTGGACTTCTAATGTGTATGTAGAAACTATAAGAACAAGCACCCTCCCTAACACAGACCAGAAAGAGAGGAAGCTCAGACAGATCTGCAAGATTAAAATCAGAGTGATTCTACTCCATTTCTGGGTAGTCTAAGGCCTAACCCCAAACACAAACAACTGTAATATCAGAAAGTTTCACACTGAAAGACTAAAGCACACTGATAGGAGAACTGCAGGTTGAACTTCGGGCCCTGAAGAATGACCAAATTGGAAAGGATGAGAGGATTTGCTGTCACTCTAAAAATGAATCTCATTGGTTTGGCCTCCCAGCCTCTAAAAGGCATCAATTGTGTCCATAGAATTTGATGGTAACTCCATGTCACAGCCAGTACAGAAAATATATTGTCTAATAAAGCTTCCAGAAATGAGCTCATTGTACAGGCTCTTCAACATCCTATCAGTTTGATCAATGTTGCATTTGGCTCTTTTCCCGAGCCACTGACTCAAGGAGAGACATGCCTGAAGTGGAGAACAGATGCACACATGGATGCACACATGGGAACACACAGGAGGACACACATTTATATTCACTTTCAAACATAAAACAGCACAATGGGAGAAACAATGTCTGACAAAAGAGTTTACGGTTTGTTTTGAGAGATGCATGTTTCTGATTATTTTTACTTTCATTGAACGTTATGTTCATCTCTGGTTATGATCTATGAGAAACAAGGTTTTTTCTTTTTTTATTCAAGCATTTGATATGCAGATTTGATTTTTGCCAAAGACAGAAAATAAGGAAAAAAATAGGATGTCTTTATTGTAAGAAAGCTTCAGGATGATCTTGGACTGAGAGTTACCAGAAGGTTCACTTTTAGTGGCTTTAGGAAAAGACATGACCATCTACCTCAGTTTGGTTTTGGAGGACAGCAGATCCATCTACCAAAATCACGATTATGAGAAAGAAGTTAGAAAAGAGGCTGGGTGCAGGGCCACACACTTGTAATCTCAATGCTTTGGGAGGCTGAGGTGGGAGGATCCCTTGTGGTCAGGAGTTTGAGTCCAGCCTGCCCAACACAGGGAGACCCCGTCTCTACAAAAACATTAAAAAAAAAAATTAACCAGGCATGGTGGTGCACACCTGTGGTCCTGGCTCCTCAGGAGGCTGAGGTGGGAGGATCACGTCAGCCTGAGCATCAGAGCAAGTCCCTGACTCAAAAAAAAAAAAAAAAAAAAAAAAATATCTTGGCCAGATATGGTGGTTTATGCCTGTAATCCCAGCACTCTGGGAGGCCGAGGTGGATGGATCACTTGAGGCTAGTAGTTTGAGACCAGTCTGGGTAACATCTCTACTAAAAATCCAAAAAATTAGCCTGGTTTGGTGGTGCATGCCTGTAATCCCAGCCACGTAGGAGGCTGAGGTGGGAGGATCACTTGAACCTGGGAGGCGGGGGTTACAGTGACCTGAGATAATGCCACTGGGCTCTGGTCTGGGCGATCCAGAAAGACTCTGTCTCAAAAAATAAAAAATTGAAAAATTGACAATTTTCCTGAGATGATTGTGAATATAAAATTAGATTATATATGAAAAGCACCTTTGCAAGTTAAAAGTGCTATAAAAATGGACTATACTATTATAAATAGAGGCTTCCTTGTAACTGACTGTCAGTTTGACGTTTTGTAAAACCTAAACTTACCATAAAACAAACAGCTAAATAGCAATCTTAAAAGTATATTTCCAGGCCGGGAGCGGTGGCTCAAGCCTGTAATCCCAGCACTGTGGGAGGCCGAGACCGGCGGATCACGAGGTCAGGAGATCGAGACCATCCTGGCTAACCCGGTGAAACCCCGTCTCACTAAAAATACAAAAAACTAGCCGGGCGAGGTGGCGGGCGCCTGTAGGCTGAGGCAGGAGAATGGCGTGAACCCGGGAGGCGGAGCTTGCAGTGAGCTGAGATCCGGCCACTGCACTCCGCCTGGGCCATAGAGTGAGACTCCGTCTCAAAAAAAAAAAAAAAAAAAAAGTGTATTTCCACAATTATCTTGAAACCAGTTTCTAAACCCTTTTACATGAACATTTGTTAAAGAAAAATTCATTATATTATGTTTTTCTTCCATCTTTATCCCACCAAAGAAGTTACAACATTTCTTGAGATATGCTATTTCAAAAGCCCCTAATGGCTACTAGTCAAGACTGAATTTATATGGACCAAATTCTCTAAGAATGGCATAAGGTATGTGTGAATTTCTAACCCATTCTCCTCTCAGTCTGTAATAAATTCATTCAGAGGAGTTTTATTTCACAGAACTGACTTCATAGGTCTTCATGGAAGCAGCATTAAATATTATCTCCTTTCGCTTAGGGGGAAGGAAATGAAATATATTCTGCCAATACAGAGTTACACAATAAAAAGGCAGTTTTGAAAAAAAACAAGGCATTGGTAACTGGGAAAAAATATGGATCTCTAGATGTTTTGACAATGTAATGGCACAAAATGACAGATTTATTTATTTTTGTCTTGTTACGCATTTTGTATTTTATTTTTTAGAGCAGTTTTAGTTTTAAAGAAAAATTGAACACAAAGTACAGAAAGTTCCTATATACCTCCTCTATTGTTAACATTTGCATTATTATGGTATGTTTGTTACAGTTAGCGAGTCAATATTGATACACTATTATTAACTAAAGTCTGCAATTTACATTAGGGTTCACTCTTCGTGTTTACATTCCATGGGGTTTGACAATTGCATAATGGCAGGTGTCCACTATTACATTATCATACAGAGTAGTTCCACTCCTCTAAAAATCTTCTATACCACACCTATTCATTCCTCTCTCCCCCTGTGCCCCTGGCAACCACTGACCTTTTTACTGTCTCAATAGTTCTGACTCTTCCAGTATGTCACATAATTAGAATTGTTACAGTACACAGCCTTTTCAAGCTGGCTTCTTTCACTTACCAATATTCATTTAATATTCGTCCCTGTCTTTTTGTGGATTGATAGCTCATTTTTCAAAAGTACTGAATAACATACCATTGTATGGATGTCCCACAGTTTGTTCATTTACCAATTCAGCAAATGTGAATAAAACTTATATGAACATTTGTGTGCAGGTTTTTATGTGGACACATATTTTCTACTCATTTTGGTAAATACTTAGGAGTATGATTGTTGGGTTGTATGGAAAGACTATGTTTAGCTTTAGAATAACTGCCAAACTGTCTTCTAAAGTAGTTGCTTGAGAAAAATATTTTAAAATACTTTTGGAAGCAGTAAAAAACATACATTGCATTTTATGAATTCAGCATTTATGTATTGCATTCTGTTAAAGGCAAATTAGATAAAATCTATAATTTTTATGCTTATATCGAGGAAAAGCCTAATACTATTCAAATATGAAGAAGAGATAAATACATATTATTTTATTATATAACCCTCAATGTAACTAACCAACACCATTGCATGTCTAGCTCCTGGAACAGTCCCTGGCAGAGCATGAGCCAATGATGAATGACTCTCTATTTGCCACTATTATTCCTGTCTTGGTTTTTTATCTTATCCCATGTCCTTCCTAAGTCTCAAAGTCCTTCAACTTCCAATAAAAGTCCCCCAAAGAGTCCCTTGCCACTGTCATGGCTTAACATCTGTGCCAGAGAGCCATAAGGAACACAAGGACACCTCTGCCTTCTTACGCTATTAATCTTCCTCTCTGGTTGGGCTGGATCCATGTCCTTGATCTAAGGCAACATTGCTCCCAGGGCTGCATTGCTGTTGCTGTGAGGGTCAACCTTTTAGTTTGTCACAGTACTCAGCAGCCCCCACACCACCTTCCCCAATCACCCAGCGACCATATTATCCTCCTCCTCAAAGAATGTATAGCATTTTCTGAAAGCAGAACTTTCTTTCCTCTTTCTCCTCCTTTCTGTCTTGCCCTTTCTCCTTAATTAATTGACAGTAACCTCCCGGAGTGATAGACATAAATAGGGCACTGGTCTGTTTAGAAGAGCCCTGAATTTTAAAGAGATGAATCTTTAACCAGAAAAATACAGGACAATGTGCTAAGTGAGATATGTCATCAGAATGTGCTCAGACCATAGAGAACGGCTGAAAGTTCTAGGGTGTAAGTGGGAAGAGAGGGCAAGATTTGAGCTGAGTCTTGTGGTGTGGGTAAATCTTGAGGTCTGTTTAACAGGTGGGGCTGTGAGTGAGTAAGCTAGAGTGAGGGTGAACTAGAGTGAGAAGTCAGTCCTCCTGATTAACATATACCTGCAGAGGAAGTTACAAAAGTAGCTGGCTAAGAATATGTGGTGATGTGGAGGAAGCAAAGAACAAATGAGAATGTTCTCCTGAGGCCTCCCTAAAAGAGCAGAGGCCCAGCACTACTGGGAGCCACTGAGATTGAGCAGGCTGCCTGCTGGGCCCCCTGCTGCCTCTAGGTGTGTCTTTGTCCATGTGTGAGGGTTTCTTATTCTCCAATTTTGCCTGAGGCAAACTCTGCATTCCGTGAAGACAAAACGTCAAGATTCTGCAAAGCTCATCATTCAGGAATAAGGTGATCACTTGCTGAAATACAAACTAAAAAGAAATATCCTTGGTTTATTCAAGGGGAAGAACCAAACCAGGGCTTTAGGTTCCTGGACCAAGCAACGTCAACATCCCAGGGATGTTGATAGAAATGCAAATTTCCAGCTCCAGGACAGACTTCGGAAATCAGCAACTGTGGAGGTGGGGCTCCGTCATCTTTGTTTAACAAGTTCTCCAGGAAATTCCGAGACCTGCTAAAAGTTTTGGAACTACCGCCTTAGACAAGTATAGTTGGCAACGAGAGCATGACTGAAATTTTAATCAACACTTTGTTTCTGTCAGTAATAAACCAGATTCTAACTAAAGAGAAAACACATCTAACTATAGGAATGGGGCAATTTCAGGACGTTGGTGCAACTGGGACTAAGTAACACGTGTAAAGTAATCTAATCTATTGCTTCAGTTTCTGGAGATAAAGCAAATCTTCTGGATTCATGCAAGAGCATAAAAGCATAATAAAGGGCACTGAACTGTAAAAATTTACAGTTCTTTATTTATACATGTTGACAGTTCAGTTGTAAATGTTTATAGCACCTCATAGACCAGAGGAGAAAACACACAGACCCACGTGAAAGACATAACAGTCACACAGGTTTGAGAAATGTTGGCTGTATTGGGGGCTCACCACAATAAAGCCAGAGAAAGGGGGCGAAGGGCCAAGCCGTATTGATAAATATTTACAAGCAAATCATTGAAGAATGAGAGAGGTTCTATTATAGTCAAAAGGCAACAGGTCATTTTTGAATAGTGGCATCTGAAACTGGAAACAAATTTGTTGCTGAAATACAAATTGGAGGAAATTGCTTTTGTGGGAAAACATTTCCTCTCCTCAGTGGGTTTCTCTTTTGTGTTCTGCCTGTTCTGATCGTGGAATTTCAGAGGCAACTGGGATCTCCTGATAGGGGACTGGCATCTGTTCCAAGCTCTCCTCAGTGGCCTTAGGCAAGGTGCCTTAGTCCTGTGTCTGCTTTTTCTCATGGAAGATAATGGCCTTACTCCCTCTCTGACAAATGTTGTTAAGATCTGTAGGTGATTGTTTTAAATGCATACCATTGGGGTAAAAGAGGGAGAGAGAATGTGAGGAGTTTGCTAGAATTATCCCAATCTTTCCCTTCCCTCTTCACAGGAATTTCATAATTATGAAGACATTAAATCATGGCCTTGAGCTCGACACTGTTGGGAATTTTTTTAAGGTAGAAAGAAGTGTGTGACTCTGAAGAATATGAACAACAGGAAACAAAGACAGCCTGTGCTGTTCTCTAAACACGATAATTACCAAACGCTGGCATAGTGCACAAGGGACTTTTTAATTTCAAAGTGCCTATTGAGTTCACTTTATTGGAAGTTATCTTTCAGAGACTTGGAGAAAAATGATGTCACAGAATGAGGAGGAAAGGAAATGGGAGAGGTTTACTGGTTCACAGTCTGGTTCAGCTAGGAACTTCAAGAAGAAGAGAGAATATAGAGCAACATCCTCAAAAATTAATATGAGAGCGTTAATCATACATGGAGAAAGTGCTAAACTGAACTGAATCAAAATTTTTAGTCTGCTCATCAAAAGACACTATTAAGAAAGGAAGAGCTGGTTGGGCATGGTGGTTCATGCCTGTAATCCCAGCACTTTGGGAGACCGAGGCAAGAGGATCACTTGAGGTCAGGAGTTCGAGACCAGCCCTACCAACATGGTGAAACCCCGTTGCTACTAAAAGTAGAAAACTTAACCGGGTGTGGTGGCGCTCGCCTGTAATCCCAGCTACTCCTGAGGCTGAGGCAGGAGAATCGCTTGAACCCAGGTGGCAGAGGTTTCAGTGAGCGGAGATAACGACACTGCACTTCAGCCTGGGTGACAGAGAGAGACTCTGTCTCAAAACAAAAATAAATAAATAAATAAAAAAGAAAAGCTTAGATTGAACAAAACTGTTTGCAAAATATATCTGGTGAAGGATATCTAGAATCCTGAATATATTTAAAAAAAACTCTTATAACTTAAAAATAAAAAGACAACTCAATTAAAAATGGCTCAAGATTTAAATGGACACCTCACAGAAAAGATATCTGAATGTCCAATGGACATGCAAAAAATATTCAAAAGCAATAGTCTTCAGAGAAATTCAAGTTAAAACCACAAAGAGGTATCACTGAATATCTACCTGAATGATTAAAATCAAATTTAAAAGACTCACTAAATGATGAGGATGAGGAGCAACCATCAGGATGGCTAGTGAGAGTATTAACTAATACAACCATGTTGGAAAAAGAGCTTCTATTTTATAAAAGTAAATATACACTTGCTCTATGATCCATCAATTCCATTTGTAAGTGTTTCCACCAGGGAGATGAAAACCTAAATCTATAAAGGCTTGTACAAAAGTGCTCATAGCTTTATGTACAATAGCCTCAAATTAGAAACATCACAGATGTCTATCAGTAGGACAATGTATAAACAAATGATAGTATATTGATATGGCAAGATACTGTTTGGAGATAAGACGGGACAAATTGCTGATACATGCAGCAACGTGGATTGATCTCAAAAATCCTGATGAATGAAAGGAACCTTGCAAGAAAGTGTACACACTTCATGATTCCTTTACATGAAGTTCTAAAACACGCAAACAAATCTATGTTGGAAAAGATCTGAATGGTGGCTTTGTCTGAGAGACTGGACATATCTATGTACTGGCAACGAGCATCAGGGTCAGAGAACTTTCTGGGGCTGATGGTAATATTTTGACAGAGGTTCAGACGTCACAGATGTATGCATCTGTCGAGCTCAGTAAATGTGCACCTAAAATCTGTCCATTTCATTGCATGTAATTTTACCTCAGGAAAAAAAAAAAAAAAAAAAAAAAAACCCTATAAACAAACGATAAACTCTTATTTTTTTTCTTTTCAAGACGGAGTTTCCCTCTTCTTGCTCAAGTTAGAGTGCAATGGCACAATCTCAGCTCACCGCAACCTCTGCCTCCCGGGTTCAAGTGATTCTCTTGCCTCAGCCTCCTGAGTAGCTGGGGTTATAGGCATGTGCCACCATGCCTGACTAATTTTGTATTTTTAATAGAGACGGGGTTTCTCCATGTTGGTCAGTGTGGTCTCGAACTCCCAACCTCGGGTGATCTGCCTGCCTCGGCCTCTTAAAGTGCTGGAATTACAGGTGTGAGCCACCTCGCCCGGCTCAAATGCTAAACTCTTATAATATACACCCTAAAGTATTTAGGGATGAAGTACATGGATGTCTGCAATCCATTTTAAGATGAATTAGAAAAAAAGTCGATCGATTGACATACGGACAGAGGTGTGGATGGACGGATATGTGATAAAGCAAGTATCATTTGCCTCTTGTTATCCACAGGCAATTGGTACCATGACCCCCAGGATACCAAAATCCAGGGATGTTCAAGCCCTTTAAATATAAAGTATTTGCAAATAACCTATGCACATGCTGCCCTATACTTTAAATCATCTCTAGATTACTTATAGTACCTAATACAATGTGATGCTATGTAAATAGTTCTTAAACTGTTTTATAATTTGTATTATTTTATTGATGTATTTTTTTTTCCAAATGTTCTTGATCCTCCATTTGTTGAATCTATGAGGTAGAACCTGCAGATACGGAAGGCAAACTGTGCAGCAAAATGGGAAAAGTAGAATCTAGGAGGAGAGCGTAAGAAGTGTTGAGAGAAAAATTTGTGTGTGTGAATCACCTGAAAGATTTACAAAAAACATAAATTCCTGCATCTTATCTCCAGATACTCTGAGGGTGGAGTGCAGGATGTGGTGTCACCTAAGCCCTTCAGGCCCATCATGAACAGTGACTGAGAACCACTTTCCATGCGGTGTGGTTCAGGTGCAGGCTAAAAATCTAAAATTATCCCATGGCCATTTTTTCCACTTTACAACCCAACACAAAGCATATTATAATAGGGCTTAGGGTTAAATTATTGAGTAAACTTTGAAAACATTTTTAAGCATTACCAAAATGTCCACTGAAATGTTGTATTGGGTCTTTTCTTTTAAGCAGTAGATATTTAACTTCTTGTAAAACAACAGAGTGCTTTGCTCTGAGATTTGGGTACATTCTTCTTAAGTCTCACTGTAGCTTGACATGGTAGGTTTCATCATGCCCATTTTACAGGTGAAGACATTGAGGCTCAGATAAGTTAGGGGAACTTTTCTTAGGTCACAGAGTCAGGGCCAGCTTTGAGGGCCAGTGGCAAGGGCAGCCGCACTGGGCTCAAGACTCAGAAGAACCTTGTCCTTAGAATCAAAGCTCTGTGGTATCTTCTTAAAATTCTTAATTATTTTATCATTGAATTTGTGTATTGTAAGAGAAGTCTGAAGGTACGATGAGTGTGAACCAGGGACTTTTAGTCTCAGCTCAGAAGTGGTCCTGCCTCCCATCATCTACTTGGATGCCACTGGATTTCCCTACTTTCCCATTCCTGCAATGGCTGTGACTTTACAACCAGAGAGGATCCAAATAAACACAATCAGAAATGACAAAGGGGACATTACCTCCAACCCCACAGAAATACAAAAAACCCTTCAGAGACTATTACGAACACCTTTAGGAACACAAACTAAAAAACCCACAAGAAATGGATAAATTCCTGGAGACATACAACCTCCCAAGATGGAACCAGGAAGAAATTAAAACCTTGAACAGACCAATAATAAGTTCTAAAATTGAATCAGTAATAAAAAACCTACCAACTAGTAAAAGCTCTGGACCAGATGGGTTCACAGCCAAATTCTACCAGGCATATAAAGAGGAGCTGGTACCATTCCTACAGAAACTATTCCCAAAAAATGAGGTAAAGGGACTCCTCCCTAACTCATTCTATGAGGCCAGCATCATCCTGATATCAAAATCTGACCGACACAATGAAAACAGAAAACTTCAGGCCAATATCCTTGACATAGATACTAAAATTCTCAACAAAATACTAGTACACCAAATCCAGCGGCACATCAAAAAGTGAATCCACCACAATTAAGTAGGCTTTATTCCTGGGATGCAAGGTTGGTTCAACATATGCTAATCAGTATATGTGATTCATCACATAAACATAACTAAAAACAACAACAGCAACAACAACAAAAACCAATGATCACCTCAATAGATGCAGAAGAGGCTTTTGGTAAAATTCAAAATACACTCATGTTAAAACCCTCACAAGCTAGGCATTTAAGGAACATAGCTCAAAATAATAAGAGCCATCTGTGACAAAACCGTAGCCAATATTATACTGAACAGGCAAATTTGGAAGCTTTCCCCTTGAAAACTGGCACAAAACAAGCATGCCCTCTCTCATCACTCCTATTCAACATAGTACTGAAAGTTCTAACGAGAGCAATCAGGCAAGAAAAAGAAATAAAAGACATCCAAATAGGAAGAGAGAAGTCAGACTATCTCTGTTTGCAGATGGTATAATTCTGTACCTAGAAAACCCCATAGTCTCTGCCCAAAAGCTCCTTAAGCTGATAAACAACTTCAGCAAAGTTTCGGGATACAAAATCAACATACAAAAATCAGTGGCATTTCTACATATCAACAATATCCAAGCTGAGATCCAAATCAAGAATACAATCCCATTTACAATAGCCACTAAAAAGAATAAAATAAAATACCGAGGCATACAGCTAACCAGGGAAGTGAAAGAGCTCTACAACAAGGATTGCAAAACACAGCTGAAAGAAATCAGAGAAAACACAATCAAATGGAAAAACATTCCATGCTCATGGACAGAAACAATGTTGCTAAAATGACCATACGGCCAAAAGAAATGTACAGATTCCATGTTATTTCTATCAAACTACCAATAACATTTTTTACAGAATTGGAAAAAACTATTCTAAAATTCATATGGAACCAAAAAAAGAATTAGAATAGCCAAAGCAATTCTAAGCAAAAAGAATAAAGCTGGAGGCACTGCGTTACCCAACTTTAAACTATAATACAAGGCTATAGCAACTAAAATAACATGATACTGGTATAAAAACAGACATATAGACCAATGGAATAGAATAGCGAGCCCATAAATAAAGCCACACACCTACAACCATGTGATCTTTGGCAAAGCTGACAAAAACAAGCAATGGGAAAAGGACTCCCTATTCAATAAATGGTGCTGGGATAACTAGCAAGCCATGTACAGAAGATTGAAACTGGACGCCTTTGACCATATACAAAAATCAACTCACGATAGATTAAAGACTTAAACATGAAACCTAAAGCTATAAAAACCCTAGAAGAAGACCTAGGAAATACCACTCAGGACATAGGTTTTGGCAAAAGTTGCATGAAGATGTCAGAAGCAATAGCAATAAAAAGAAAAATTGACAAATTGGACCTAATTAAACTAAAGAGCCTCTGCATAGCAAAAGAAACTATCAACAGAGTAAACAGGCAACCTACAGAATGGGAGAAAACATTAACAAACTATGTATTTGACAAAGAGCTAATAGCCAGAACCTATAAGAAACTTAAAAAAGCTAACAAGCAAAAAACAAGCAACCTATTAAAAAAGGAGCAAAAAACATGCACAGACACTTTTCAAAAAAGACATATACATGGCCAACAAGCATATGAAAAAGTGCTCAACATCATTAATCATTAGAGCAATGCAAATCAAAACCACAATGAGACAACCTCTCATACCAGTCAGAATGACTATTACCAAAAAGTCAAAAAACAACATGCTGATGAGGCTGCAGAGAAAAGAGAATGACTATATACTGCTGATGGAAATGTAAACTATTTCAGTCACTACGGGAAGTACTTTGGAGATTTTTCAAAAACTTAAAACAGAGCTACCATTTGACCCAGCAATCCCATTACTAGCTGTATACCCAAAGGAATATAAATCGTACTACCGTAAACACATACGCACATGTATGTTCATTGCAGTACTATTCACAATAGCAAAGACATGGAATTAACTTAGATGCTTAACTTAGATGCCCATCAACAGTAGACTGGATAAAGAAAATGTGCTATATACTGTGGAATACTGTGCAGTCATAGAAAAGAAACAAGATTATGTCCTTTACAGCAACATAGATGGAGCTGAAGGCCGTTATCCTGAATGAATTGATGCAGTAACAGAAAACTAAATACTGCATCTTCTTATTTAAAAGTGGGAGCTAAACACTGAGTGCGCATGGACACAAAGGAGGGAGCAATAGACACTGGGGCCTACTTGAAAGTGGAGGGTGAGAGGAGGGTGAGGATTGAAAAACTACCCATTGGGTACTATGTTTACTACCTGGGTGACAAAATAATCTGTATATGGCAAACCCTGGCAACATGAAATTTATCCATGTAATAAACTCATACGTGTACCTCTGGAACCTAAGATAAAAGTTGGAAGAAAAAAGGAATATCCCTCACAAAATAAAGTAAAATAAAATAAATAAAAAGTAGATACATATAAGATTAAAATGTAAATTTAAAAATTTCCTGGCTGGGTGCAGTGGCTCACACCAGTAATCCCAGCACTTTGGGAGGCCAAGGCAGGTGAATCATGAGGTCAGGAGATCGAGACCATCCTGGCTAACACAGTGAAACCCCGACTCTACTAAAAATACAAAAAATTAGCTGGGTGTAGTGGTGGGCACCTGTAGTCCCAGGTACTCGGGAGGCTGAGGCAGGAGAATTGGGTGAACCTGGCAGGTGGAGCTTGCGGTGAACCGAGATCACTCCAGCCTGGGCAACAGAGTAAGACTCTGTCTCAAAAAAAAAAAAAAAAAAAAAAAAATTCCCTCATAGCAGAAATAACTAATTATAACATATTTTGAATAAAAATATTCTATTTTCCATAGTAGAAATAAAAATAGAAGTCCTATTAATAAACCCTAGAAATATATATGAAATGAATAAAATAAAACTGTAAAAATGTAGTGACAGATATTTAAAAAGACTTAAGTAATTACCCGTGTCTTGGATGAGAAGATTCATTTTTGTAAAATAATTGTTCTTCTCCAAATTATTCCATGCAATCAATATATCCCTAATTTGAAATCTCATTGGGATTTTTCATGGTACTTGACAAGCTGACTCACAATTTCATCAAAGTTTGTAAAAGTAACCAAGTGAATTATTTAAAAGAAGAGTGAACTTGCATTACTAGATATAAGAACATGTCGTTAAGCTGTAGAAATTAAAACACTGTGGTAATAACACAAAATATAAGAATATATTAGGGCAAAAGGCTGGGAGACCAGTAGCAGATTATGTATATATGAGGTTGTAGTTTATTATTCAGCAGCACTTCACATAATTGGGGAAATGAAAACTATGCAATGTAAGAGCTTTGACCATTGCCAATGAATGATAAAAAAGATAGGACCCTCTTACTTTACATCATAAACAACATGCACTCCCAATGGATTATGGAGAGACAATATAGAAAAATTTTTAAATCTATGACCGGGACAGTCTACAGCGTAAGAAAAAATCAAAAAGCTTTGTATGTCAGACAAAAGATTGATGGATGGACAGAATTCATACAGATCAATTAATAAATCTATGAAAATAGACAAAAATGCAGGTATTTGTCAAAACAAAGGAATAGACATATCAGCCAATAACATAGAAGATGGTTGGTATCTCTAGAATTAATAATCAATATCTCTGGAATTAATAATTAAAGCAAAATTAAATATCATATTTTACCACTAGAAGCGAAAACATTTAAAAGATAAATAAAATCAATGTGTAGGAGTATATGCAAAAACAGACACTTTCGTTGAAAGTGCTAATAAGTAAAGAAATTTTAGAATGTAATTCTGTACAGTGTCTATCAAAAATGAAAGAATGCATACTCCTTCTTCCAGCATCCTACTTTTAGGAAGTGTATTCTACAAAAAATGAGTTTGCCACATAAATGCAGTATTTTAAATTAATTAATCAATTAATTTTAAAAGACGGAGTCCTGCTATGTTGCCCAGGCTGGTCTTGAATTGCGGGACTCAAGTGATCCTCCAGCCTCGGCCTCCCAAAGTGCTGGGATTACTGGTGTGAGCCACCACACCCAGCTCTAATTTATTTTTTAATAGCAATGAATTAGAATCAGCCTGAATAGCTATCAATAAGTAAATCACAATATGTTTATTCATGAAATAGTTTGCAGGAATTAAACAGATTAAGGCAGACCTTACATGAAAACTTCTATAAGTCAGATTAGTAAAGAGAAACTCAAGCTGCAGAATAATACATACGGTATAGTCGTACCATACATGGGGTATAACGTATTAATTTTTTCTCGAAAACTGACACTCAATTGTGAGTATGTTAAGAAGCACAGGAAAGAGATGAGCGATGCATAATAAAACACTTACAGGGCTCCTGGGGAGGGGAATGGAATTTAGGACGGAGAATGTGTGGGGACGTGACATGGGAGGTCCATAAAGGAAATGGTTGAATAATTCAGTATCTTCTGAATATTCTAGACTGAAAATCAGGTTATGCATAATATATAATTGTATAATACGTAATTGTAGAATTTAAAAATTAAAAAAGAATTATGGCTCAGGCATTAGCATGGATTTGGGGCTGCAGTGAGATGGTGCAGGTGAACAAAAGTAGAAGCAGTGAGACCACTTAGAAGAGTACCTCAAAGCTGAAGTCACAGATGTATACGTTGTTTATGGTGTAAAGTAGGAGGTTTCTATTTTTTTTTTTTTTATCAAATTCACAGGTCAACACTCATTTATTGCATAGTTTGTCATTTCCCCAATTATGTGAAGTGCTGCCACATAACCTTCCCTTGCCCAGACTAGGAAAGGTTATGTGAGGATGACCACTTCTCAAAATAGACAAATTCAAAAGTTATGAAGAAGACAATATGGAAAGGACTTGGTGATTGATTTAGATCTGGGTGGACAGGGAGTCAAAAATGATTCCAGCCTTCTGGCACTTCCTCTCTGTGCTCCTTCGTTGCCTCATTTCATACACTCTCCATCCCAAATTCGCCTCCTAGGAGCATTGCTCTTAAACATTTATTATGCATCCTTGTAATCTTTCACTCTACTTTTGATGCATTTTAACACATGGGATTATACCCTATGAATTATTTTTGCAAACTGATTTTTCATTTAATAAGATGCCTTGGAGAAGTCTTTATTTCTTAGTTTCTTTTTTCTTCTATCTATCTGTCTTTCTATCTATCCATCTATCTATTTATGCTTCTCCTTCTCTCCTTGTCTGTCTCTCTCTCTTTTAGAGACAGGTCTTGCTTTGTTACCCAGGCTGGAGTGCAGTGACGTGATCATAGTTCACTGCAGCCTTGAACTCCTGGGCTCAAGGAATCCTCCTGCCTCAGACTCCTGAATAGCTGGGACTAGAGGCTCAATTCACCACACTTGACTAATTTTTAAATTTTTTATAGAGACGGAGGTCTTGCCATCTTGCCCAGGCTGATCTTGAACTCCCGGGTTCAAGCAATCCCCCTGCCTCCGATTCCCAAAGTGCTTGGATTACATGTGTGAGCCACCGTGCCTGGCCTATGCTTCCCTTTGAATTCAGAGAATAGGGCATAAAACAAGAACAACCTATTCAATAATTGACGTCATGGATTCATGCAAGGACTGTGTTCTTGGGCCCTGCCTTAAACCCAGGAAAGGCAGGGTGGTTAAACCTCACAAATTTGATTTAGTAACTATGTTGAGTAGCCTATGTGAAACAGTGGTGGGAACATTTTAATGTGGTTTATAATTTCTTGTCACATGACCAGAAGAAGAAGTACACTCAACAAATATGTGCCTATGCCACACAGTCTTCTAAGCTAACTCCAAGAACATTTTCATTATTCCCTATTTACTCAATTAGGGAATTATTGCTCAAGGTTTTTTAGTGTTAGTCCAACTTCTCTTGATGAATTACACATGGTGGGAGAATACACATTTGATTCTATCTGAAAGTGTTCATTTGTTTAATTTTTAATTTTTTTAATTTTTGTTTTTTGTGGATACATAGTAGGTGTATATATTTATGGGGTACACGAGATGTATTGATACAGGCATGCAATGTAAAATTAAACACATCATGGAGAATGGGGTATCTAATCCCTCAAGCATTTATTTTTTGAGTTACAAACAATCCAATTACACTCTTTATTTTAAAATGTACAATTAAGTTAGTATTGACTACAGTCAACCTGTTGTGCTATCAAATAAATCTTATTCATTTCTTCTGACTATGTTTTGTACCCATTAACCATTCCCACCTCCCCCACACCCCAGCCCCTCACTACCCCTCCCAGCCTCTGGTAACAATCTTTCCACTCTCTATGTCCATGAGCTCAATTGTTTTGGTTTTTAGATCCCACAAATAGGTGAGCACATGTGATGTCTGTCTTTCTGTAGCTGGCTTATTTCACTTAATATAATGATCTCCAGTTCTATCCATGTTGTTGCAAATGACTAGATCTCATTCATATTTATGGCTGAATAGTACTCCATTGTATATATGTACCACATTTTTTTAATCCATTCATCTGTTGAGGGACACAGGTTGCTTCCAAATCTTAGCTACTGTGAACGATGCTGCAACAAACATAGGAGTGCAGGTATCTCTGTGATATACTGACTTCCTTTCTTTTGGGTATATACCCTGCAGTAGGAATGCTGGATCATACGGTAGCTCAATTTTTAGCTTTTTGAGGAACCTCCAAACTGCTCTCCACAGTAGTTGTACTCATTTACATTCCCACCAACAGTGTGTGAGGTTCCCTTTTCTCCACATTCTTGCTAGCATTTGTTATTTACCTGGCTTTTGGCCATAAGCCCTTTTAACTGGGGTGAGATAGTATCTCATTGTAGTTTTGACTGGCATTTCTCTGATAATCAACGATGTTGACCACCTCTTCACACGTCTGTTTGCTGTTTGTATGTCTTCTTTTGAGAAATGTCTATAAATCTTTTGCTCATTTTTTGACTGAATTATTAGATTTTTTTTCTATAGAGTTGCTTGTGTTTCTTATATGTTTCCTTTACCTATTTTGAGGAAATTACTACACTTCATTTATCTGACATTATTTGTGGAATAAGGTGTTTTCATCCATTGCATTATAAGCCTTTGAACTCCAAATTAATATCAATATTTATATTTTGTGTGTAATCGATTTCTATGTCTGTATTATTTTTAGATTATACTTAATAATTGCATATATCTAGTTTCTGATCAATATAATAAGAAAATATAAAACTAAATTTGCTCAAATTTAATATTACCAGCAGTCAGTGATACCCTGAGTGTTCACCAGATGACGACCTATGAGCATTATCAGGTGCTTGGTTCAAAAGTTTTGCTTTTTCTTAATTCCATATTAGGAGCTATAGCAGGAAAGTTGATGGTAAAGAGAGCTTAACCTTTGAGTAGTGGAGTTGACTGTATTTGCCAATACTGATGTATCATGTATAATCTGCATGCCTACTGTACACTGATAATCACAAGGTAAAGTTTTATTTTGTAAGGTAGTTACTGCCCAGGTTTTTTTTTCCCCCATGGCTCCTTTAGGGCCACTAAGTAACAATGGCATGTATCAATCAGGTGTAAGTAAGGGACAACAGAAGCAGTAAGAGATTCAAAACAGAGAATGAGATCCTAGAGAAGCAAGCCCGATCTCTATCACAATCAAAAGGCACGGGAATCAGGAAGTCATTGTCCTAAACTTTCCTACAGTCCAGGGCTCAGATTGTCACTACTATGTTTGCCTCTAGGATCACATGGCCTGAGCTGCGATCTGGGAATGAGGGAGACACCATTAGACTGACTGGTTCCAGAGCCAGGTATTCCTTATGATATTTTCATATGAAAAATGCATGTATGACCTGCCTCTCCATGGCTCTCCACTTGGTTGGTTCTAAATTCAAGTCTTTTAGGAGTGATGCTGATCAATAGAGCCTAGACTGTGTCTATAAACCCCAGCTGCAAGGGAGTTTGGGAAATGTAGTTTCATTTTCTAACTTTGCAATACAAGAGGACACAGCAGAAGAGGGCGGGGACAGATATGGAGGGAGTCAGCTATGTTGTGGATTCCTGGGCAGGCTCCAGTTTTCATTTTTTGTGGCTGCCTCTGCCTCTGATATTTCCCTTTCTGCTGCACTGGGGCTACTGTCCACCTCTTCCACTTTAGAAAATCATTTCTTCCATTCCTTTCTTTTCTTCTTCTTCACCTGTTCCACCTTGTCCCTTTCTCTTCTACTGACTCATACGCTCTTCTAACTATAGTTTGGCAAACTGTCGAAAGATTCATGACAACAGACATGTACCTTTTCAAGAGAATTCAGGTAGCCTTATAGAATGGCTGGTTTATTACAGAATCGTCTAAAGTTTCTAGCATCTAGACACATGTATCCATATAAATTTAAAACCTTAAATGTTTAGATCTCCACTTATTACTACCACAATGCCCGAATTTTTCTAAGTGTTTTGCAATGTGTCTTGAAGGCCAATGGAAAAAAAAGGTTGTTGGCTTTAGGGAAAAAGTGATTTCAAAGCAGAAGCCCATAGCCTTGTCTTAGTCTATATAGTTATTTAGTTACGTGAATTTTATTTTATTTTACTTTTTGAGACAGGGTCTTAGTCTCACGGCTCACTGTAGCCTTGACCACCCAGGCTCAAGTGATCCTCATACCTCAGCATACCAGGGTGCTGGGACGACAGACATATACCACCATGCCCAGCTAATTTTTGTATTTTGTAGATACAGGGTTTTGCCATATTATGCAGGCTGATCTCGAACTCCTGGGCTCAAGTGATCCACCTGCTTTGGCCTCCCAAAGTGCTAGGATTACAGGTGTGAGCCACTGTGACCAGACCCGTGAATTTTAAAATCAAGAATAGTACACCTTACAGGGAGTTTTCCCTTACTTTAACCTCCCGCTTATCCACAAAATTCCATTATACCTTAACAGCTTGTATTTTTTTATACACCTATAATACAGTCTTTTCTCAATTAAGATGATGTATTCAGCAAAGGCCAATTTGTGCTTGCAGATAAGAAGTCTGATTAAAAAGTCAACTTTGCAAGTTAGAAAATGGATACCTTTGAATGAAAATTCTCTGTTTGATTATGTTCCAAAAATACTCCCTTGGAAAAAATGGAAGGTAACGTATTCAGGGCAAAAGTCATCTCACAAACTTAGTGAAGTCAGAGTATTAGTTGATGGTGGCCAGGCATTTTTATATGCAAATGTTCAAATTAATTTAGATTATGTAGAATAAATAGCCAAAGGATTAAAAAATCACAAGGCAGACACATTCCAACTCTCTAGTGTGTTTCTTTAGCCTTCAAATATCTTTTAAGAGCGCATATGTGTATGTGACATTCACTGCTGCTGACCTCACTCATTCTGCTGTGTACTGCTAATCCCTCTTAAGGAATCTGTCAATTAAAAACATTTTCTGCCCATCTTCTTTATTTGTATCTTTTTCCTAGGAAATGTGTGTGTGTGTGAGCGTATGTGTATGAGGCTGTTGCAGAAGGTCAGCAGAGGAGGTACCAAAAAACATTGTAAGGTGTGTCAGGGCAGAAATACTTTTCAATATAGTTGTAGAGAGGAAAATCTGATGAATGTTATAACAATAGAACACCTAAGTGGAAAAATAAAGTTCTGACTATCAGCACAATGGAACTTTCAAGTAGAAAATGTGAGCTATGTTCTACCCCAAGAGCTGATACAATCTTCAACCTGTACTTTGCCTCCAACCTCACCTTCCTCTATCCTCCATGCTTCTTCCAAAGATTTTTCTAAAACATACATCTTCTCATTTGCTCTCATTGTTCAAAAACCTTCAGGGGCTCCCTAGTTTTTTGAGGACAATGCCTAACTTCTGCTGAATAAACAGAAAATTATCAGGATTTAGCATCTCTTACCTTTCCCTACATTATCTCTTGTCTCACCCCTCTGTGTCTATCTCATGAAACTTCTTGCAGGTCCAAACAAGACAGGATGCTCCAAGTTCTTGTGTTTTCACATGTGACATCCCTCTTTGAGGAATATCCCTCTCCACTATCATTTATATCCATTCTACTTGATGGACATCTGCTTGAGTGTAAGGGATACTTGTGTACACAGAGTCAGATTCATGACCCCATATCCATGAAGTGTTTTCTGCACCGTATCACCTTGACCAAGCTGAATTGACCATTTGGTCCAGTCTATGGTTTCCTAATCCCTTTTCTCTAGATTCTGTGATATTTGACTAAATCTACGTTTTTGTATTCCTGGCTCTTAAATTTAGACTTGTGGAAGGATTCGCATGTTGTCTTCTTTGTCTCCATAGCATGGTGCCCTGCATCTAGTGGTCCCTTTATTTGCTAAATAAGACAACAGTGGACGAACAGTCAGAGGAAATAGTACTTGATCTGAGTCTTGAGCCATTGGTAGGATTTGGGCAAGATTCTGGGGAAGAGAAGGCATATGAGCAAGAGTAAAGAGGTGTGTGGCGGGGAATTTGTGTGCCTGTGTGTGAGAGAGAGGAAGAAAGAAACAGATAAACAGCTAGAATAGTGGAACTTAAGTTTGAATAAGGGGAATGATACCAAATTCTCAAACTCCAAGAAGCTACAACCTGATACCACCACCATGAAATAGGTAAGTTGAGAAAAAGTGCCTGTGTCTCATGTAAAGTGTGAAAAATAAAATCACACTGATTGAGAGGTAAAGAAGCCCTATGAGCTATGGCTGTGATACATTATTCTCCTGACATGTCATGTCCTGTTATAAAATCTTCCTGCCAGTGGAATTAATGTGCATATTAGAATTTTTTATGTCACTGTAAATTGGCAAACTAGAATTGTATATATTTATGGGATACCAAGTGATGTTAGGATTTATAAACACATGTGGAGCCATTAAATCAAGCTACTTACTGTATCCGTCACCTCAAATCTTGCCTATTTGTGGTGAGAGCATTTGAACTTTATTCTCTTAGATGTGTGTGGGTATATATATATATATATATATATATATATATATATATATACCTTCTTTTAGAGATATATGTCTCTAAGATGTCTGTATATCTTTATTCTCTTAGATGTGTGTATACATATATTCTCTTAGAGATATATTTTATATATATCTCTCTCTAAGAATACATATATACACACATATATATATATATATATATATATATATATATATATATACACACACATACATTATATATATTTTTTGAGGCAGAGTCTCACTCTGTCACCAGGCTGGAGTACACTGGCGTGATCTTGGCTCACTGCAACCTCCAACTCCCTGGTTCAAGCGATTCTCCTGCCTCAGCCTCCCGAGTAGCTGGGATTATAGGCATGCGCCACCACGCCCAGCTAATTTTTGTATTTTCAGTAGAGACGGGGTTTCACCATGTTGGCCAGGATGGTCACCAACTCCTGACCTCGTGATCCGCCTGCCTTGGCCTCCCAGAATGCTGGGATTACAGGCGTGAGCCCCTGCACCCGGCCTCCCCTAGATATTTTGAAATGTACAATATGCCATTTTCAACTATATTGACCATGCTGTGCAATAAATCTAAAACAAACAGGTATTCCCCTGTCTAACTGAGACTTCGTACACATTGACCATCATCTTCGGATTCCCCTCACCTCCAGCCTCTGTAACCACCATTCTACTCCCTGCTTCTATGAATGATTGTTTCAGATTCCACATGTAAGTGAGAACAAGAGGCATTTGTCTTTCTGTGCCTGGTTTATTTCACTTAGCACAATGTTGTCCAATTTCATCTGTGTTGTCACAAATGACAGAATGTTCTTCTTTTTAAAGGCTGAATAATGTTCCAGTGTGTATACATACCACATTTTCTCTATCCATTTATCTGTTGATGAACCCTTAGGTTAATTCTATCACATGGCTATTGTGAATAATGTTGCAATGAACTTGGGAGTGTAGGCACCTCTTCCACAAACTGATTTCAAGTCTTTTGGGTAAATACCCAGAAGTGAAATTGCTGTATTATGTGGTAATTCTATTTTTAGTTTTTTGAGAACTTCCATATAATTTCCTGTAATGGCTATACTAACTGGCTTTTCCAACAGCAGGGTCCAGAAGTTCCCTTTTCTCTACATCTTGCCAGTATTTGCTATCTTTAGTTTTTTTGTTTTGAAATAGTCATTTTGTCTATTGTGAATTGATATCTCATTGTAGTTTTAATTTGCATTTCCCTAAGTGACTAGTGATGTTGAGTGTTTTTCCACAAATCTGTTAGCCATTTATGTGTCTTCTTTTCTGATGTCTCTATTTAGGTACCTTGCCCCGTTTTAAATTAACTTATTTTGTTTTTGGGTTCTTGCTATTGAGTTCTTGAGTTCCTTTTATATTCTGGATATTAGTCCCTAATTGAATATATTGCTTATAAATATTTTTTTTCTTAATCTGTAGGTTGTCTTTTTATTCTGTTATTTGTTCCTTTTGCTGTGCAGCTTTTTAGTTTGATGTAATCCTATTTATCTAGTTTTGCTTTTGTTGCATGTGGTTTTGTGGTCAAATTCAAAAAAATTATTGTACAGAGCAATACTGGGTAGTCTTTGCCCTCTGTTTTCTTCCAGCAGTTTTACAGTTTCAAGTTTTACATTTAAATTTTTTATTCCATTTTGGGTTGATGTTTGTGTATGCTGTGAGATGTGTCCAATTGTATTCTTCTGCATGTGGATATCCAGGTTTGCCAACACCATTTATTGAAGAGACTGCTTTTTTCCATTGTGTATTCTTGGCATCTTTGTCAACAATCAGTTGGCCATACTGTGTGGGTTCATTTATGAGCTCTCTACTCTATTCCATTGGTTGATATTTCTATTTTTATACCAGTGCCATGTTGTTTTATGCATATTAGGATTTGATGAAGGGTTAATTAAGTACTCTCTGGCTGGAAAAATGATATTAAAGTATATTTCACCTATTTCCTTTGATAATGGTTATAACACTATTGTAGACAATTTGCATACCATCCTTTGTTGATTAAATCCACTAATAATGAATAAATTTTGTTAACACAGTAGCAGGGAAGACTGATATATAGTTGAGGTTGAATGGATTTTAGGGAAAACTAATACTGAGCACCTATTATAATCCAGGCACCAAAGAATTTGTATAGTTTATCCAATTAAATCCTCATGACAACACTGGATGTTAGGAATCAACCTCATATGTATACATGAAGAAACTAAAATTCAGAGAATGGAAATAACATCTTCAAGGTAACCTAGCTATGAGTAGAAGAGCTTTTATTCAGTCCCAGGTCTGTAGAACTTAAAAATGAGAACAATGGTTCCACTAATTTACACTCCCTTGATTCTTCAGAGAGCTAAAAGCAGACTACCATTCAACCCCGCAATCCCATCACTGGGTATGAACCCAAAGGAATATAAATCTTTCTATCATAAAGATACATACATATATATGTTCATTGCAGCACTATTCACAGTAACAAAGACATGGAATCAACCTAAATGTCTATCAATGGTAGACTAGAGAACGAAAATGTGGTAAATATATATCATGGAATACTATGCAGCCATAAAAAAGGACAAGATCATGTCCTTTACAGCAACAAGGATGGAACCAGAGGCCATTCTCCTTAGCAGACTAACACAGAAACAGAAAACCAAATACCGCATGTTCTCACTTATAAGTAGGAGCTAAATGATGAGAACACATGGACACAAAGAGGGGAACAACACACTCTGGGGCCTACTGTGAGGATGGAGGGTGAGGGGAGGGACAGGATGAGGAAAATTAACTTTCGTGTACTAGGCTTAATACACAGGGCAATTAAATAATCTGTACAACAAACCTCTATGACATGAGTTTACCTATATTACAAACCTACACATGTACCTCTGAACCTCAAATAAAAGCTTAAAAAAAAGAAAATGAGACACAGAAGTTATCTTTTTTAGCATCCTAGCAAAATTGCTAGCAATATGTCTTATACCAAAGAATATTTTAGCATCTTAGCTATCAGGAGAATGTTTCTTAAGGAAACTTCTAATTCCGATCAAGTCGATTTTAATACACGCACACACACACACACACACACACGCCCACGTACTTTTTATGAAAACTCTAGAAATGAAGGCTTGGGGTAAGGAGGAGGAAGGAATAAAATCTGTCCAGAAACATTGATTAAATCACTATTTGTAGCCCCTAAAAAATTTGTAAGATTTGGCTACCTCCATTAATTTAGTTACTTTATATCACACATCCCCTCTGGAAAGTCTTATCTTAGCATATTTAAAAAACTAATTCTGAAAGTCACATAGTGATGATTTAAAGTTTAGAATTCTTCTATAGGCTTTAAAGGAAGACTGTGCGTGTTGTTCTTTATTGAGATGTCCTCTTGCCTAATCCTTCCACCCCACCCCTACAGTTAAAATGGAAAATGACTAAAACCGTCTAGGCTCTCAATGCCATAAATCTTAATGTAAATAGTACAGAGCTTAGCAAAGAAAAGTATCAGGATTCTTGGATATTCCTTTAACTAATGCTGCTACTATTTGTAAACCATTTGACTTTCACTCCTTATATCAGTCTGTTTTCACACTATGAAGAATTGCCCAAGACTGGATAATTTATAAAGGAAGGAGGTTTAATTGACTCACAGTTCAGTATGGCTGAGGAGGCCTCAGGAAACTAACAATCGTGGTGGAAGACTAAGGGGAAGCAAACATGTCCTTCTTGGCATGGTAGCAGGAAGGAGAAGTGTTGAGCAAAGTGGGAAGAGACCCTTATAAAACCATCAGACCTTGTGAGAACTCACTCAGTATCATGAGAATAGCATGGAGGAAACTGCCCCCGTGGTTCAATGACTTCCACCTAATCTCTCCCTTGACATGTGGGTATTATGGGGATTACAACTGAAGATAAGATTTGGGTGGGGACACAAAGCCTAACCATATCACCTCTCTTACTCAAAACATAATTTAATTAAAATACAGTGTAGTCCAATGAACTAAGTGGATGATCCTTAACTGGAATAATTAGTTCTATAACCAGTTTTCTGGATTTTCAGTCTTTTATAACTCATTTACAGTGTTCTTGACATGGCCTTATTCCTTGGTTACAGCACTCAAGTGTTCATAGGCAGCAATAATTTACTATTTAAATAACATAATAAAATGACTTTGTGCATCTGTATGACTGTATGTGACTGTTTTCCTTAGACTACAAGCCATTTAGGCAGCTTTTCCCCAAGGAAGCAGCTTTTCATGATATTTCCAATTTATCATTTATGACCTTTCATGCTACTCTTTCTTAATGGGAGACATCCCTGCATAATCACAACCTGTATTTCGAAAACTATGTTGTGAACTACTGGAGTCTAAAATATAACTAAGCTCTGTTGATATTTATTACTGTGTGTAATTTGTGTCCATGTAAGTCTTCTTTGCTAGAAGTTCAGGGCAGAATGGAAGGAAGAAATTGGATTTGAGAAGCTTTCTCTTTTTCCCTTTTAAATCTGTGTGAATATTTTCTAACGTTTTATTATTCTGGTGGGGCAGAAATTTTAATGTGTGTGACATCCCCGAGTGGACTCATTTAACACAGATAAATTCCATGAGTAGCTAGGAAGTGTCAGCCTCCTTGATAAGCTTCCCTAGTTCACAGAAATTGAGCCATAACATTCCCATTAACTCTGTTTGGAGCAGTGATTAATGATACCACATAGAGACAAATTCAAGTTAATATAGATAGGGAACTGTTATTTTCCTCATCCTCCAAAATTTGGCTATCATTGGATAAACATTCCCTTCTGTGGAAGCCTTCCTTCTCCCCTCACACTGGTATGTCAGCAATGTTGTAAAATCTCTATAGAGGGACGCAGCCCCTCTCCTTGCCTGACTTAGTGCTCCCACACTTCAAAGCCAGTGCTCTCCCTACACCATTATCCCCTCAATTTCCCCAACATCCACCTCCAATTTCACAATTCTTTTGCTCACACAGCTTCTAAACTTCCTTTCAACAAAAATACAAATAACATTGTAGGAATTTAGAATAGTCTCCAAATGGTGATGCCTGAGAATTTCCCCTGGGGAGAAGACCGGTGATCTGGCCACCCACAAAGTCCATGGAGAAATTACCTACCATGGAACAGTCAGGTTTTCAGCTTTGTGGACTCTGAAACCAGATCTTATTAATGCAAAGAGATCACCAGGCAGACTGACACTAACAAATGTAGCGTATCATTCATATGTATCCAAAGTACTATGCTGCAATGAGAAATAGAACTGTCATAAAATCAGCATACTTATGCTGGCATCATTAGTGAATTTCTTCCCTGTAGTCAGACCTACCTGAGGAGACAAATGACAATCAGAATCTGTTTAGACTCAGAATACAAGGAGTTAGAGGAACAGAGTGTTAAAATACATCAAGCTCTCAATAGGGAGTGTCTGAATTTGCAAGGATTTCAACGTTTAATGATATACTGTATTTATTTATAAGGCTCCCTAGAAGACTTACTGAGGCGTAAAACTTGAATTATAGATAACTAAGCAATTGTTTTCTGGTTAGTATAACACATAGAATGTTGTCAACACATGAATCCAACTTAAAGATGATTCCTGTGCAAATACAAGTTTTCAAAATGTTCATGATCAGATAGGGGAAAACATTCTAGTGTAACCAATTCTACAAGGTACTGACAAACCAGAAGTTAACCCCAAAAGGTAGGTCTTGCCAGTTGACAGGAAGTTGCCTTAACAACCAACCAACATCGGAGTATCAAGTTTCATGACTCCGATAGTGGAGAAACAATATTGTCCAACTCATTTTTTCTGTCAGCCAGATGGGCAAGTTCTAGAAATGCCACCTGCAAGTGCCAAGTAAATATATTAATAAATAATAATCGTTGATTTCATGCCCTCTTTCCCCATCTATCCCTATGATGATGGAATTTCATAGATAATCTCAAATAGGCATTTTCATTTGTTTAAAGAATTTAGAGAAAGAGCAGAAAATGTTTAGCTTACAGGGCACTTTCCCCAGAAGGTTAACTGCTTGACAAAAATGAACGTAGAAATATACCTCCTTGAGATAAACTGCAGCATTGGTTTTGCAGTTTATATCATGTGTAATCACTTCACATGTCAAAAAAGAAAAAAAATAGTTGGCTCTCTTAATGTCTGCAACAAGCCTTTGCATGCAGCTCAATCTCTGTTGTTTCTTTCTAAGGTAAGATCAGGTCCAAGAAGTGGCAGAAGTTGAAATGGGTTTTTATGCCCATTGTTGCTATGTATATTCACACATATGGAAAATTCTTATTAGCCATTGCCAAAAGGCTTTTCTAAAATATTTCGTAGTGCATCGTTGCTTGGAAACATTGAGATCTCAAAATAAATAGTTCTCCCTTGTCCAAAATGTGTACAAATTGCACTAAACATAGATACTGAGACTCCTCCAAACCTCTAAGATTGATATCGTAAGGCCTGCCTCAAATGCATTTCTGGCAAAATCAAAGTCTTTAATTATCTTAAAAAGAGAAACATGTTAAAAATGCACATGCGATTATCTCTTAAAAATACCATAAGAATATAAATAAGGCTTTTCTCCTGACAGTACTCCAGGGCTACTCATCTGAGTGTTGGGAAGTCTAGGAGAATTTGCTGTTATTGACAGTTGCAAATCACTCTGCAAGCACTTGTGTCCTGTTCCCTCCATCCCTGGATTTGACCCGATAGTACAGAGCAAAATATTATGTTCTTTCTAGTAATCAGTGCTCGTGTTGCCACTGATAATCACCTGAATAGTAATTTTGCCATTGTACCACTGCACAAAGGCATGCCCAGCAAGCCTTGCTTAGATCTGACATGTCTGCTATCTTAAGCAGAACAAATAATCAAGTAAACATGGAAGGTCTCGAGAGAAGTGCATGTGGATCAGTCTGGGGCTGAGGTAAGAACCTGGGTATGCTTCTGATAGTTCAGACAAAAGACAATGACAGTTTGAGTATTTCTACCCATCCTTCTTTTGGTAGTTATTAAGGGACACTGACTTAGTATTGCAAAACAAACTGAGCTACATCGATACATGGCCCAATTTTTAAGACACCCTTTCTAGGCTTATTTATCTCCTATAGTATGCTAGATAAAAGGCAGATAAACTGCTTCCCACTTATCTAAATTGAGATGATTTGCCCTGGCACCAAATACAATTTGCAATGGGGATGTCGCTGTGGCATCTCGTCTCATCAGGATTGTCTCGTCACTTTTGTCCACCCCTACTTGGAAATACTTGGAAATTCTATTGGAAGTTGAGAGTAAAGGGCTCTTCATCTTCAAACATGAGTTCCCAATTTATTATGCACCTTTTCTTTCCTTTGCTTTCGATCAAAATTCTGAGTTTCTCTCTGTTTATCTGTGAATCCCATGGCCTCAGACTTTAAAAATGGACTAAATAGTTATAAAATTTGAATTTAGGGCTGATTTGATTCAGAAACCAAGTAAGCACGGTCTCCAAACATGAAGCCATGTTTCTTTGTAACCAAGGCTGCCTGTTTAGTTGGAATTTCTGTCTAAGAAGAGCACCCCTGGATAACTAACAATTGAGACGTATAACATTTTTGAAGATCAACTTTCCTCACTCAGTGTATTAAATTTTCAAATGTTCTCTTTGACAAGAGGAAAATAGCTTCAGATTTCATATTTGTACTAATGTGTTTCTAATTAATTGATTTTAATTTGATTCTCTCTGTTTTCATCTTTGTAAGTTAATTCTGCTGTTTTCATACATGTTTTAGATAATGACCTTACTTTTGTTTGCCTGCCTACAACATAAATATCAGAAAGAAGAAAATCATCATTAGCATTCAATCATGGCCAAGCCAGAGAGTTCATGTAATATGGGGGTTTTATGGTTCACTGAAAACAATCGCATCTTAAATTCATTTTCCAGCTGGTCTTGAATTTTCCAAAAGTCTAGAAGCACAGCTGCATTGTAGGTCATCATTCTATGCAATAGTCATAACCAAGCTAGACACTAGGGGGGCTGTGTGGAGTGAGGTGGTGATAAGCTTAGTTTTCTGAATCAGATTGACCAGGGTTAGCTTATTGACACTTAAACTGTTGTCTCTGTGACTTTGTGTAAAGCACTGAACTTCTCTGAGCCTCAGCATTCTCGTCTGTTAAATGGAAACAAAAATGTGTATTCTGTCTCTATTAAGGGACATTTACTGAAATCACCATCTTCACATAATGATAGTAAGTGCTATGTAAAAAGAGAAAAGCATCTTGTGGGTAATACTTGATTAAGTCCAATTAAAGTTAAATGGGTTTTTTCATTGCAGACGTTCCTGATACATTACTGCATGAGATAAACCTCCAATGGAGGTATGAATTACATAGCATTGTCCAGACTTATTGGGAGACTCACAGAATACATGTTGGGAAGAGCTTATAGGCTTCCTAACATTGTTGTGATAATTAAGCATAATTATATACATTAAATGCTTATCTCAATATCTGCTGCATAATAATGCAGGCCAACATTTACTGAGCATTTCCTGTGTGCCACATGTCATCTCATTGCATAATCATGGCCATCTCGTGAGGCAGGTACCCTCATTCTTATCTTACAGGTAAGAAAAGTGAGCCTTAGAGATGTTGGCCAACTGCCCAGGGTCATACGGCAAGACAGCGTCAAACTTGGGACTTTTAACTCCCCAGAGTCTGTCTGATACACTTTAATAAATGCTGTTCCCGGGCAGATGCATGGTTCACCCCCGTAATCCCAGCACTTTGAAAGGCCAAGGCGGGTGGATCACCTGAGGTGAGGAGTTGGAGACCAGCCTGTTCAATGTGTTGTTACCCCATCTCTACTAAGAACACAAAAATTAGCCAGGCATGGTGGCGTGTGCCTGTAATCCCAGCTACTTGTGAGGCTGAGGCAGGAGAATTGCTCTAACCTGAGAGGTGGAGGCTGCGGTGATTTGAGATCGCACCAACATACCCCAGCCTGGTGACAGAGCAAGACTCCATCTGAAAAATAAATGAATAAATAAATAAAAATAAAGGTTGTTCTCAGTCTCTTCTTTTCTTTAGCTATCGCTGGGACACCTGTTACATTCTAATGTAAGCTATTAGCAGGATGGGCATCAAAGACAAAGGTTCCCCTTAAGAATACTATCTTGCTTTATAGCTTATCCAGATATATTGCTAGACAATTCCAGGCCCCACATTCATTTAGGCTTTCTTCTCTTCAACAAAGACATAGTAAGTAAGACCTTACTGTGTACTGGTCACTATTCTAGGTAACTGAAATACAACAGTGAATAAAGCAGACAAAAACCCTTGCTCTCATGGAGTGCGTATTCTCCTGTGAGAAAACAGATGAAAACAAGTAACTAAGTAAAACAAACAAACAAACAGAAGTCATGGTAAGAAGTGCAATGCAGAAAAATAAAGGAAGAAAAAGGAAAGAGAGTGACTTTGGTGGCGAGGAGAGGTTGGTGGCTGCACTTCTAAATAGGGTTATGCCGGAAGGCCTGGCTGAGATGGTGCCCTCTGAGCAAAAACTTGAAGAAAGAGAGCAAGGATGGATCCAAGATGGCATTTGGGTAGAATGTTCCAGGCTAAAGAAACAGCAAGTGGAAAAATCCCAAGGTAGGGATATGCCTGGTGTCTTCAGGGAACTGCAACATGTTCTCTTTTTTCCTACTTTTTTTCTTTTAAAATTCAACTTTTATTTTAGATGCACTAAGTACATGTGCAGATTTGTTACATGGATATATTGCACCCAGGTAGTGAGCATAGTACCCAATAGGTAGTCTTTCAACCCATGTCCTCCTCTCTCGCTCCCCATCTATTCATCCCTAGTATTTATTGTTCCCATCTTTACATCCCTTAGTACCCAATGTTAAGCTCCCACTTATAAGTGAGAACACACGATATATTTGCTTTTCTGTTCCTATGTTAATTTGCTTAGTATTCTGGCCTTCAGCTTCATCCATGTTTCTGCAAAGGACACGATCTCATTCTCTTTTATGGCCGCGTAGGTTTCTATGGTGTATATGTACCACATTTTCTTTATCCAATCCACCTTTAATGGGCACCTAGATCAATTCCATTTCTTTGATATTGTGAATAATATGGCAATGAGCATACAGGTGCATCTGTCTTTTTGATGTAATAATCTATTTTCCTTTGCATATATACCCAATCATGGGATTTCTAGGTCGAATGGTAAATCAGTTTGAAGTTCCTTGTGAAATATCCAAACCACTTTCCACTGTGGCTGAATTAATTTACATTCCCACAGCAGTGTATAAACATTTTCTTTTCTCCAAAGCCTTACCAGCATCTGTTGTTTTGGGGCTTTTTAATAATAGGTATTCTGACTGGTGTGACACGGTATGTCATCATAGTTTTAATTTGCATTTCTCCGATGATTAGTGGTACTGAGTATTTATTCCTATGCTTCTTGGCTGCTTGTATGTTCTTTTAAGAAGTGTTTATTCACATTCTTTGCCCATTGTTTAATGGGATTGTTTTTCACTTGTTCCATTGTTGAAGTTCCTCATAGATTCTGGTTATTAGACTTTTGTCAATGCATAGCTTGTGACACTTTTCTCTGATTCTGTAGGTTGTCTGTTTACTCTGTTGATAGTTTCTTTTGCTGTGCAGAAGCTCTTTATTTTAATTAGGTTCTACATGTCAATTTTTATTTTTGTTGCAATTGCTTGTGGGGAATTGGTCAAAATTCTTTGCCAAGATCAATGTTGAAAAGGGTATTTTCTAAGTTTTCTTCTAGGATTTTTATAGTTTAAAGTCTTGCATTTAAATCTTTAATCCATGTTAAGTAAAGTTTTGTATATGGTGAAAAGTAGAGGTCTAGTTTTATTCTTCTGCATATGGCTAGCCAGCTATCCTAGCACCATTTATTGAATAGGGAGTCCTTTACCCATTGTTTGTTTTTGTCGGTCTTGTGAAGGATGGTTGTAGGTGTGTGGCTTTACTTCTCAGGTGGTTTTTTTTTGGTTTGTTTTTTGTTTTTTCTGTTCCATTGGTCTATATGTCTGTTTTTGTTCCAGAACCATGCTGTTTTGGTTACTGTAGACTTACAGTGTAGTTTAAAGTTGAGTAGTGTGATACTTCTGGCTTTGCTCTTTTGCTTTGTTCTTTTTGCTTAAGATTGCTTTGGCTAATTTAGGGTCATTTTTGGTTCCATGTGAATTTTAGGAGAGTTTTTTTTTTTTTTTCCTAATTCTGTGAAGAAAGATGTTGGTAGTTTGATAGGAATAGCATTGAATCTATAAATTGCTTTGGGAAGTATAACCATTTTAATGATATTGATTCTTTCAATCCATGAGTATTTGTCCTACTTTTGATATCAAGAAGATGCAAAGACAGATGGGAATAAACACACTATTCAGCCCATCCCCAAGGCCTACCTTCCCATGCTGCTTGAAAGAGAAAGAATCATACCATAGAGTTTATCCTTTACCCAGAGGAGAGATCTTTCATGGGAATATAATTTTTTTTTTTTTTTTGAGACGGAGTCTCACTCTGTCCACCAGGCTGGAATGCAGTGGCATGATCTCGGCTCACTGCAAGCTCCGCCTCCCGGGTTCACGCCATTCTCCTCCCTCAGCCTCTTGCACCTGCCACTGCGCCTGGCTAATTTTTTGTATTTTTAGTAGCGATGGGGTTTCACCGTGGTCTTGATCTCCTGACCTTGCGATCTGCCTGCCTCAGCCTCCCAAAGTGCTGGGATTACAGGCGTGAGCCACCGCACCCGGCCTGGGGAATATAAATTTTAAAACTCATGAAGAAAACAAATTTATAACAAAAGACAATTTTGTAATATATTTTTGAAAATGATTTTGCATTTGAAGGTTTCTGGTAGGTCCTGAGTTATTTCAAGAGAATTTACTAAAGTTCATGGTAATTAATAAAAGATAATTTATAATAGTATTTGGAAAACTCTTAAGCAGGCTGCAAATATAAGGGATTATTTTCATTATTAAAGAAATGGACTTTTAAAAATTGCTTGCAAAGTTTCCCCAGCTACAAATTATGAATATACATATTTGTGTGTGTGTTACCATATATTTTTTGTTTTTGTTTTTATTTATTTTTAACTTTTAGGTTCAGGAGTACATATGCAGGTTTGTTATACAGGTAAGCTTGTGTCATGGGGGTTTGTTGTACAGATTATTTCATCACTCAGGCATTACGCTTAGTACCCAATAGTTACCTTTCTGATTCTCTCCCTCCTCCCCATCTCTACATTCAGAGTAGACCTCAGTGTTTCTTGTCTCCCTCTTTGTGTTCATGTGTTCTCATCATTAACTCCCATTTATAAGTGAGAACAGGCAATATTTGGTTTTCTATTCCAGCGTTAGTTTGCTAAGGATAATGGCCTCTAGCCCCATCCATGTTTCTGCAAAGGACAATGATCTTGTTCTTTTTTATGGCTGCATAGTATTCCAAGATGTATATGCAGCACATTTTCTTTATCCAGTCTACCACTGATAGGCATTTAGGGTGATTCTGTTTGTTTGCTATTGTGAATAGTGCTGCAATGAACACAGGTATACATGTGTTTCTATGACAGAATGATTTATATTCCTTTGGGTATATACCCAGTAATGGGATTACTGGGTCCAATGGTAGCTCTGTTTTTAGCTCTCTGAGGAATCACTACACTACTTTTCACAATGTTTGAACTAATTTACACTCCTGCCAACAACGTATTAGCATTCCCTTTTCTCTGCAACCTTGCCAGCATCTGTTATTTTCGACTTTTTAATAATAGCCATTCTGACTCGTGTGAGATGGTATCCCATTGTGGTTTTGATTTGCATTTCTCTAATGATTAGTGATATTGAGCTTTTCTTCATATGCTTTTTGGCCACAGGTATGTCCTTTTTTGAAAATGTCTGTTCATGTTCTTTGCCCACTTTTTAATGGGGTGGTTTATTTTTTTGTAAATTTAAGTTCCTCAGAGATGTTTGATATTAGACCTTAGTCAGATGAATAGTTTGGAAGTATTTTCACCCATTCTGCAGGTTGTCTGTTTACTCTGTTGATAGTTTTTCTTGCTCTGCCAAAGCTCTTTAGTTTAATTTGATGCCACTTGTCAATTTTTGCTTTTGTTGCAATTGCTTTTGGTGTCTTCATCATGAAATCTTTGCCAGTTCCTATGTCCAAAATTATATTGCCTAAGTTGTCTTCCAGGGTTTTTAATAGTTTGGGGTATTACATTTAAGTCTTTAATCCATCGTGAGTTGATTTTTCTATATGGTGTAGGGAAGGGGTTCAGTTTCAATCTTCTGCATATGGCTAGACAGTTATCCCCACACCATTTATTGAACAGAGAGTCCTTTCCCCATTTCTTTTTTATCAATGGACTTATTTCTGGGAAATTCTGTTCCACTGGTCTATGTTTCTCTTTTTGTATCAGTACCATGCTGTTTTGGTTACTATAGCCTTGTAGTATGGTTTGAAGTCAGGTGATGCCTCCTGCTTTGTTGTTTTTGCTTAGAATTCCTTTGACTATTTAGGTTCTTTTTTGGTTCCATATGAATTTTAGAATAGTTTTTTCTAATTCTGTGAGGAATGTCATTGGTAGTTTGATAGTAATAGCACTGAATCTATAAATTGCTCTGAGCAGTACGGCTATTTCAATAATATTGATTCTTCCCATTCATGAGCACAGAATGTTTTTCTTTTTTTTTTTTTTTTTTTTTTTTTTGAGACGGAGTCTTGCTCTGTCACCCGGGCTGGAGTGCAGTGGCCGGATCTCAGCTCACTGCAAGCTCCACCTCCCGGGTTCAGCCATTCTCCTGCCTCAGCCTCCGGAGTAGCTGGGACTACAGGCGCCCGCCACCTCGCCCGGCTAGTTTTTTTGTGTGTTTTTAGTAGAGACGGGGTTTCACCGGGTTAACCAGGATGGTCTTGATCTCCTGACCTCGTGATCCGCCCGTCTCGGCCTCCCAAAGTGCTGGGATTACAGGCTTGAGCCATTTGTTTGTATCATATCTGATTTCTTTGAGCAGTGACTTATAATTCTTATTGTAGAGATCTTTCACCTCCCTGGTTAGCTATATTCCTAAGTATTTTACACTTTTTGTGGTTATTGTGAATGGGATTGCCTTCCTGATTTAGCTCTCAGCTTGGCTGTTGTTGATGTATAGGAATGCTAGTAATTTTTATACATGAATTTTGTATCCTGAAACTTTGTTGAAGTTATCCGATGTAGGATCTTTTGAGCAGAGATGATGGGATTTTCTCGATATAGAACCATGTCATCTGCAAACAGGAATAGTTTGACTTCCTTTCATTCTACTTGGATGCCCTTTATTTTTTCTCTTGTCTGATTGCTCTGGTCAGGACTTCCAATACTATGTTGAGTAAGAGTGGTGAGAGAGGGCAACCTCGTCTTGTGCCAGTTTTCAAGGGGAATGCTTCCAGCTTTTGCCATTCAATATGATGTTGGCTGTGGGTTTGCCATAGACGTCTCTTATTATTTTGTGCTATGTTCCTTCAATGCCTAGTTTGTTGATGGTTTTTAACATGAAAGAATGTTAACTTTTACCAAAAGTCTATTTTGCATCTAGTGAGGTGATCGTGTGGTTTTTGTCCTTAATTCTGTATATGTGAGGAATCACATTTATTGATTTGCGTTTGTTGAACCAACCTTGCGTCCCAGGGATAAGGTCTACTTGATTGTGGTGCATTAGCTTTTTAATGTGCTGCTGCATTCAGTTTGCTAGTATTTTTTTTTTTTTTTGAGGATTTTTGCATCTATATTCATCAAGGATATTGGCCTGAAGTTTTCTTTGTTGTTATGTCCCTGCCAGGTTTTGATATCAGAATGATGCTGGCCTGACAGAATGAGTTGGGGAAGAGTCCCTCCTCCTCCTCCTCCTTATTATTATTATTATTATTATTATTATTATTATTGGAATAGTTTCAGTAGGAATGGTGACAGCTCTTCTTTGTTCATCTGGTAGAATTTGGCTGTGAATCTGTCTGGTCCAGGTCTTCTTTTGGTTGGTAGGCTATTTATTATGAATTTAATTTCGGAGCTCATTACTGTTCTGTTCAGGCATTCGATTTCTTATTTGTTCAGTCTTGGGACGGGGTGTATGTGTCCAGGAATTTATCCATTTCTTCAAGATTTTGTAGTTTGTGTGCATATAGGTGTTCATAATAGTCTCTGTTGGTTATTTGTATTTCTGTGAGGTCAGTGGTAATTCTAATTTTTTTTTTTTTAATCTCTCTTTTCTTCTATGTTAGTCTAAGTAGCAGCCTATTTTTCTAATTAATTTTTTTCAAAAAGCCAGCTCCTGGCTTCATTGATCTTTTGAGTGTTTTTTTAATGTCTCAATCTCCTTCAGTTCAGCTCTTATTTTGGTTATTTCTTGTATTCATCTACCTTCAGGCTTGGTTTGCTCTTGTTTCTCTAGTTTTTAGTTGTGATGTTTGATTATTAATTTCATACCTTCTAACTTTTTAATATGGGCATTTAGTGCCATAAATTTTCCTCCTAATGGTGCCTAAGCTGTGTTCCAGAGATTCTGGTATGTTCTTTACCCAAAAGTCATCCAGGAGCAGAATATTTAATTTCCATGTAAATTGTTTTTAACAATTTTCTTCATATTGAGTTCTATTTTTACTGTGCTGTGGTCCAAGAGTGTGGATGATATAATGTATATTCTGTTGTTTGGGGGTGGAGAGTTCTATAGATCTCTCCAGATATCAGATCCATTTGGTCCAGTGTTGAGTTCAGGTTTTGAATATCTTTGTTAATTTTCTGCCTCAGTAATCTATCTAATACGGTCAGTGGAGTGTTGAAGGTTCACACTGTTATTGTGTGGGAGTCTAAGTCTCTTTGAAAGTCTCTAGGAACTTGCTTTATGAAGCTGGGTGCTCCTGTGTTGGGTGCATATATATTTAGGATAATTAGGTTTTCTTGTTGAAATGAACTATTTGCCATTATGTAATGCCCTTCTTTGTCTTTCTTGTTCTTTGTTGGTTTAACTCTGTTTTGCCTGACATTAGGATTGCAACCCCTGCTTTTTTCAGTTTTCCACTTGCTTGGTAGATTTTTCTCCATACCTTTATTTTGAGCCTATAGGCCTCATTGCATGTGAGATGGGTCTCTTGAAGACAGTATGCCATTGGGTTTTTATTCTTTATCCAGCTTGTTACACTGTGTCTTTTAATTGGGTCATTTAACCTATTTGCATTCAAGGTTAGTATTGATCTGTGTGGATTTGATCCTGTCATTGTGATTTTAGCTGTTTATTATGCTGAGTTTGTGTGGTTGCTTTATGGTGTCACTGGTCTGTGTACTTAAGTGTGTTTTTGCAGTGGCTAGTAATAGTCTTTCCTTTCCATATTTTGTGCTTCTTTCAAGAGCTCTTTTCTGGCAAGTCTGGTGGTAAAAAAATTCCGTCAGCATTTGCTAGTCTGAAAAGGATCTTATTTCTTTTTTGCTTATAAGCTTAGTTTGGCTGGATATAAAATTCTTGGTTAGAGTTTCTGTTTTTAAAGAATGTTGGATATAGGCTCCTAATCCCTTTTGGCCTGCAGGGTTTCTTTTGAGAGGTCTGCTGTTAGTCTAATGAGCTTCCCTTTGTAGGTGACCTGTCTTTTCTCTCTAACTGCTTTTAACATTTTTTCCTTTCATTTAGACCTTGGAGAATCTTATAATTATGTGTATTGGGGGTAATCTTCTTGTGAAGCATTTTGCTTGAGTTGTCTGCATTTCCTGAATTTGAATTTTGGCCTCTGTAGCTAAGTTGGGGAAGTTCTCATGGATGACATCCTGCAATATGTTTTCGAGTTGCTTCCATTCTCCCCATCTTTTTCAGGGACATCAGTAGGCATAGATTCAGTCTCTTTACGTAATTCCATAATTCTTGAGATTCTCTAAGATTTTATTCATTCCTTTTTATTCTTTTCTTGAAAATTCTTGTCTGACTGTCTTATTCCAGAAAGCTAGTCTTCAGGCTCTGAGATTCTTTCCTCAGGTTGTTCTATTCTGCTATTAATATTTGCAATTGCATTATGAAATTCTTGTAGAGTGTTTTTCAGCTCTTTAAGGTCAGTTACATATTTTTCTATACTGGTCATTTTGTCTGTTAGCTTCTGTATGATTTTATTGTGATTCTTTTTTTTTTCTTTTTGAGGTGGAGTCTCGCTCCCATCATGCAGGCTGGAGTGCAGTGGCGTGATCTTGGCTCACTGAAACTTCCACCTCCTAGGTTCAAGTGATTCTCCTTCCTCAGTCTCCCGAGTAGCTGGGATTACAGGTGTGCACCACCAAGCCCAACCAATTTTTGTATTTTTAGTAGAGATGGGGTTTCGCCACATTGGCCAGGCTGGTCCTGAATTCCTGACCTCAGGTGATCCACCCGCCTCAGCCTCCCAAAGTGTTGGGATTATAGATGTGAGCCACCACACCCAACCCTTATTGTGACTTTTAACTTCCTTGGATTGAATTTCAACATTCTCCTGAATCTCAGTGATCTTCATTTCTGTCCATAATCTGAGTTCTGTTTCTGATGGCTGAAATGACAGAAACAGAACTGAGATTATGGACAGGAATGAAGTTAAGAACACTTGCTGAAGAACTAGTGCAGTTGTTTGGAGGAAAGAAGATATGGTGACTTTTTAAGTTGTCAGAGTTCTAGCACTGGTTCTTTCTCATGTTTCTGGGCCGATATTTCTTCAGTCTTTGAAGTTGCTGAACTTTGGATGAGTTTTCTGTGTTTTTTCACAATCTTATTTGATGACCTTGGAGTTTAACTATGGTGTAAGGTGGATTCAGTTGACTGGCTTCCTTACTGGAAGATATTAGGGGACCAAGGCTCAGCACAGGACTCCTGTACTGCATACTGTAACTCTGGGAGCCTAGTATTAGGCCCTGGATTTGATCTCTGCCTCCTCGAGGCTAGGAACCTCCTGTGCTGGAGGAACTAAGGTGCTCTTGGACGGCTGGTGACAACATTCTGATGGGTGGTGCCAGCTAAAGCACTTTGTAAGGTAGTGGCAGCAGGATCCATTCTTGTTCACACATGCCAGCAGCAGCGGCAGTGGCAGTGTCACAGGGTGCATGCTTGTTGGCTGCAGCAGGGGGCTACCCAGTGCCAGGGCGCTGGCCTCCGTGTGGGCCTTCCCAACAGTAGTGGTGGCAGTAGGGCTCAGGGGGTGTGGGGACCCCACCAGCAACTGTGTACACATTCACATCAGTGTAGTGGTGGTGTTAGCACAGGGACAGGGTGCTGGTGGGTGTAGGACTGTGTGCATCCTTTGTACTTATGCACATGGATGGTAGTGGCCATTCTGGGCTGGGGGCAGGTCCACTGTTCTCCATGCCTGATTTCCCACCAGCAGCTCCAGTGCAGAGTGAAGTGCTGGCAGGGGTGGGGCTGGAGGGCTCCATGCCTGCCAATGTGCCCATGACAATGGTGGTATGGTGGGAGGAAGGAGGGCAGGGTGCATTCACACTCGCCGTAGTGGCTTGGCAGGGTGTATGTGCACCCACAGGCTGGCAGGGAAGGGAAAGCTAGGCCCACCCACACACATGTGCTGGCAAAGCAATGTAGAGGGTGACCTTGGGCGAGTGTCTGTAGGCAAGGTGGCAAGGAGGAGGCTGCAGTGGGGGCAGGGCGCAGGTGGGCTGGTGCCTGTCCACAGGGGCCACTCTACTGGAGCACTCTGCTTGTCAGGGACACAGTTCACCAGTGCAGGAACTATGATGTGCGACCCCAGGAGGTATCTGGGGGCTGCATTTCAAGCAGGCATGGCCAGGCTGGGGATCCAGGAGACACCAGCAGACTGAGGGGTGCTCAGATCAGACTGACTCCTTCTCATGGGCCAGATCGCCCTGCAACACACGGACCAGACAGTTTTCCTGGGGCTAAAGTCTCCTACGGGAGCAAGTCAAGCCTAGTGGGGTGGGCATCTCTGGACGTCCTCCACTACCAAATACTGTGGGCTCCACCCTGGCTGGGGTTCTGCCTCTGTGACTTCTCTAAGCAGTTTTCCCTGCCAACTCAAGAGTCTGTGGTGGTTGAGGGGTCTCCTCCAGTAGAGATGCAGGAGGCCCGTGTTGAAAGCTGGTTGCTCCTTACCAGTTAACTCACCCCCTCCGCAGGAATTGTTGGAGGCTAGGAACAGTCCCAGTGCAGTGCAGCTCTGTGCAGGGTTCTCAGCTTCCTCCGTCTCCAGCCCAGCTTCTGCGTCTTCCCTCCACCTGTTCTCAATGCCTTCCCTCCGAAGATCTGCTAGGAGTGTGCCAGTCTTCCCAATGTCTAGTCTCTTGGAGAGAGATGTTCCTCCCAGCTGCATCTATGCGGGAGGAACATCGCCCACTGACGGACAGGGACATCGGGAAGACTGGCACACTCCCAGTAGATCTTTTTAAATTCTCAGCATTTCTTCGCATTTTAGGGATATCTTCTGCCTTCATTTTATCTTAAACAAAAATATTTCGATTGTTTATCTTTATCCAATGCTCTGTTTATCATAAGCATAAATTCTCACAGGACTATGACTAAATTAATGAAACCTAAGGATATTCTCTTTTTGTACCTTCATCAACTTCTCTTGGGACATAAACTGGTACAACCTTTCTATTTAGCAACTTGGCAATAAGTATGAATAGCTCCAAAAAGTTACACTTTTGACCTAATGATTTCACTCCTAAGAATCTCAATGAAATTATAAGTAACAAGGAAGGAGGTTTGTTTGCAAAGACATTTCACACAAAATTATTTATAAGAAGAAACACTGGGGAGGCCGAGGCAGGTGGATCATCTGAGGTCAGGAGTTTGAGACCAGCCTGACCAACATGGTGAAACCCTGTCTCTACTAAAAATACAAAAATTAGCTGGGTGTGGTGGCAGGCACCTGTAATGTCAGCTACTCTGGAGGCTGAGGCAGGAGAATCGCTTGAACCCGGGAGGCGGAGGTTGCAGTGAGCCTCGATCGTACCATTACACTCCAGCCTAGCAACAAGAGCAAAACTCTGTCTCAAACAAAACAAAACAAAACAAAACAAAAACTGCCAACAGCCTATATGTGTCAATTGTATAAAGATCACTCTTTATGAAAGTGATCTTTACATATGATTTTAATAACCTGGTAACCTGCTGATGGTATTAAAGTTAAGTGTAATAAAAGCAAGATGCAAAATTGTGGATAAATGTGGTCTAGAACAAGCAAAAATAAAATACATAATAAAATATAGCAAAGTATCAGCAGTGACTGAATCTGGGTGTGGAGATATGTTCTTCTTGCATCTTTACAGTTATTTACTGGTTGTAGCAATAAGACATTCAACAAAGGTACTCATCTCACCCTCTTCTATTTGGATGCTCTCAGTAATGTTTCACAATTGTTGACATAATCAAATATTAAAAATTCTTTTCTCTGAGTCATGTCAACGAGGAACGACATCAATAATGTCTTAGCAAACAAGGAAGCCAATAATTCATTGTTATGATTAAAAAGCTGAAAACCTTGACCATAAAAGAATCTTTGCATTGGCCGGGTGCGGTGGCTCATGCCTGTAATCCCAGCACTTTGGGAGTCCGAGGCGGGTGAATCACGAGGTCAGGAGATCGAGACCATCCTAGCTAACACAGTGAAACCCCATCTCTACTGAAAAAAAAAAACAAAAAAATTAGTGAGTGTGGTGGCATGCGCCTGTGGTCATAGCTACTTGGGAGACTGAGGCAGGAGAATCACTTGAACTGGGAGGCAGAAGTTGCAGTGAGCTGAGATCGTGCCACTGCACTCCAGCCTAGGGGACAGAGTAAGACTCCATCTCAAAAAAAAAAAAAAAAAAAAAAAAAGAAAGAAACTTTGCATGATAACCTAAAGAATCTCTCAGTGTCCATATTTCCATATCAGCATGTGCTCAGACAGTGTGCTTTGAGAGATTTATGTCTTAAATGGCCTGCTGGCTTTCTGACCTGACTTTCCTGTCCTTTTCAGAGCTGTTGAAGAGGATAAACTTTAAAATGAAACACACATATCTCCCTAATTATGTTTGCTGTTACAACACGACTTGCGAAAACTTTGGGGAAGTATATTGTAATAGACCAGCTAGCTATTGTACTTGAAGTATATAATTTGTAATTAGCAAATATGTTCTGAACTAACTGAGTAAACCACTTCTTTGCATATTCAAAGAAAGAATCCCTTTTAAGTCAACTGAGTGCTAGTTTCCATGGAAGATCTGGTTGAGGGGAGCCTGGAGGTCTCAGGATCTCTCATGAGGTCTCATGCTGGAGGCATGAAGGTCTCAAGACTGTAAACAGTCACTGGCAACTCTTCAACTGATTTTCCTTCAACCTCCAAGCATCTGACCTTTATTATGAACATTTATTCATAGCATTGTCTCAATATTGGAATGCCCCATCATTCTTCACCAATATCTCTGCTTACATCTTGTGCTTCCAGTGAACAGAAAGCATGCACAAGAAAATGCACACAGGGCCAGGCACAGTGGCTCACGCCTGTAATCCCAGCACTTTGGGAGGCCGAGGCGGGTGGATCACCTGAGGTCAGGAGTTCGATACCAGCCTGACCAACACGGAGAAACCCCGTCTCTACTAAAAATACAAAAAAATTAGCTGGGCATGGTGGCTCATGCCTGTAATCTCAGCTACTAGAGAGGCTGAGGCAGAAGAATCACTTGAACCTGGGTGACAGAGGTTGCGGTGAGCCAAGATTTCGCCATTGCACTCCAGCCTGGGCAACAAGAGCGAAACTCAGTCTGAAAAAAAAAAAAAAGAAGAGAAAATGCACACGGGGCAATGTTTCCTCATTCTTTGCACACTCTGGCACATCTTTCCATTCTTTCATCTACTCTTGGAGAGCATCTGAACTGCAGTAGTCTTAGCAGGCCACTAGAAATTGGCTCCAACTGCTTAGTAACTAGTTAGGCTTTGCTAAGCCTCACATTCAGTCTAGAATGTTCTTGGGGCAGAGTGGTCCCATTGAATGAGCAAGCCTGAAATGGCCACATTGTTAGCAACAAATTCTCTGCCAATTTGTCATTTTTTACCATTTACTGGAGTCATGACAAATGTATCTGAGTCTCCCCCACCAGAAATAGAAGCTGCAATGTGAGTCACCCAGCCAAGCCTGTGCAATAGACATTAATTTATATGTCTTAAACAGTATTTGCCACATGCCTTCAAAAAAAATCCACTATTCAGTTCTTATCTGGAAAACTACAGAAATAGAAGTTTTGTTTCCTGTTATTGCAGGGCTTGTGGAGTTGGAGAAATGCTCTTGATTTCCTTTCATAAAGTTTTCTTTCTGAAACAATCAGGACTGTAGTAAACACTGACCCAAAAAAGAGGGTTCATTTCATGAATTTCCAGTAATGCCCGTGCTCAGAGTATTGTTTTTGTCATAACAGATATGAAAGTTTAATGATTAATGTCACAGAGATATTTCATTTGTTTCGATTGCTGATACACTCACCAAAGATTTCCCATATCCAGGGGGCTGCTATGTTACAAGGGAAGTAACTGGGCAGAGTCACAGGTTCTGATCCCACTCACTCCAAGCTGAAATTGATCAGTTTAGAAATGACATAACTAAATTTTATTTCAATGGAAGGTTAATCCTCAGGTACAAACTTCTGACAATCTTAAACACTGAGGAATTGTAGTCTTTCCCTGTTATTTTTCATCTTGGTAGGGATTATGACCTCTGTGTCATTCTGTGATTTCCTCAGAACTCAGTCTGAGCTTTCTCTTTTGGTCTCTTGAGTCTCTAAAAAAGTCCTATTAATCCTAATCCAAGGCTCAGGCCCCGGGTTATATTTTAGGCCTAATTTGCTCTTAGTGTCTCTTAGTTGACTTGGCAGGGTTTCATGGTTCTACTAGATTTCAAATCTGTTGAGTAGCTGCAAAGGTTAAACCTCCATCTTGACTGACACCATCTGGATTTCAAGCTTCCTCGGTTCCAATTACTCTTCTTCTACTGCCAAGGCTTAATGCTGAGATTTTTTATGAGTGCTTCAACAAAGCCCTGCCCCTCTGCATTCAGCTGGTTTCCAGTTCTCCTGAGAGCCAGTCTATGTCTTTCTCCATGGTTTCACCAAAATCTCTTCTTTTACTTTTAACGTTGCTTCCATGGTCATATTTGCATCCAAATGTGACTTTCTTATACTGTGGTTAATATGTGCCAGCAATGCAGCTCAAAGGATGAGAAAACATTAAAGACAACAGCCATTTTACTGGGGGAAAAATCCTATAAATTTCTTCCCTTCAGTTCTCATGTTTACAATGTGGAACACTCCTTCCACTGCTAACATTCTAATTTTCATATTACGATTAGCTTGTCCTGTCCAGAGCTGCTGATATTCTGAAGCCAGTAAAGTCCCTCCCTCTTACTCTTGCTCATCTTACACCTCATTTCTAGAATCTTGGGCCCTGACCTTTCTTCCAGGTAGCCCCTGTCTTGATAACTGACTCAGTAATACAGTGTTTCTGGGAGTAGGGTCTTCCCTTGACCTCATGAAAACTGCCTGAACACTGCCAAGCCCACAATATGGATCAGGGTCTTTTCATGGTCGCACATCCCAGGCACAACACCCTGATGGCCAGGCTGGAACTCTCTCCCCCAACATCGTTCCCCCTTGCAGAAGTGCACTGCCAGCCAGCTGGGACTCCTTCCCATCACCTATGGCCATCTCTGCCACTTGGGCTTACCAGGGTCATGTTCAGTCTTCAGAGGCTGACTCTCTGCCTTCAGTCTGAGTGCCAACTGAGTCCTGATTTGTAAAAGTTCTTTCTTGGCTATGCTATTTATGTACAGAATGTGACATTAGCCAAATTTCTTTACCTCCTGCATCTTGGTTTTCCCTTCTGTATAAAATGCAGGCTGTGCTGAGTGCTGAAAGGTCTGTGTTAGGGATGATGATTCAGATGTGTGTAAGTTCTACCAGAATCTGTGGCCTGAAACCAAGGTCATGCCTTTATAGATAGAGGAATTTATATCTCCAAGTACAAAGGCACAGTGGCATAAAATTATCCCACTGATGAGCCATGGCCCCACAGCTTCCATCATTACACTCTCTGGAGTGAGGCTATGGTACCCAAAAACTCATCTTCAGCAAAGGCTGCTTTGGATAAAACATTAAATGATCTCTGGCTAATTTAGGACATTTCAGTGAGTTTTCAACACACAGTGTAATTTTTTAAATTTAAGAGAGTTTCTTGTAATATGAAACTAAACTCTTTTCAAATATTTTGGTATTAAAACATCTTCTCTTTTATAACACATTCATGGTATTAAATAGTAGTTTTGTTGTGGCTTTTTAAGGACCTTAACTTGGCAAAATAAAAATCATTAAAAACCACACATTTTTTCCTTAACCTTCCCTCTTTTTTCTTCCTCTCTCCCCTTTACTTCCTCAACATCTCTGAAGCCAGCACAAGTACCCTGATCCCCTCCTCCTCCTTCCTCTTGTTCTTCTTCTTCCTCCTCCTCTTCCTCTTCCTTTTCCCCTTCTCCTTCTCCTCCTCCTTCTTCTCCTTCTCCTTCTTCTTCTCCGTCTTCTTCTTCTCCTTCCTCTCTTTCTCTCTCTCTCTCTCCCCACCTCCCTGCCCTTTCTTTCTGTCTCCTGTACAAATTGCAAAGTTTGGAAACCATAAGATTCTTCTTAAAATGTCAATAGTATCCTACCGTATTACAAATAATGCTCATTTTAGTTGATATTAGTCATCAATTTCCCTGAAGGTCTTTAGGATTTAAAGCATAGGGTAGGTCATTTTGGGAGAGAACAAGGGGTAGAATGTTCATGCCATTGCTTAGCTGTGGGACATCAGGGTCAAATGGCTTGGCAATTGTAAGTGCTCTCATGGACAGTGTTAGAAAGGAAAAGAAAACAGGACCACAGAAACAAGAGATAAAAGCCCCAAACCCAAATATAACTGAGTCCACAGTCTTACTCAGGACCAGATTACCCAGTAAAAGTGCAGTGAAATTGCTTGAAATGGAGTGTTTTTAAAATCCAATCCACAGCTCCACTTTCCAATTGACATTAAGATTCATGCAAACTTCCTGTGGGATGCTCTACTTCTTAGAGCACCAAGACACCTTGGGTCTCTTTCAATTAACGCCTCATCAAAGTGTTTCCACATATGCAGAGGACATATGTTTTCTTGTGTGTCTGATAGATATTGACTTAGAAAACAAACTCTTCCTGAATCTTCAATGATACTTTTCAGTCCAAGTAATCCATAAGTCCCCATCTTTGTCCAACACCCCACTAGCCTTAGGAATGGACACTTGATTCATTTCTGATCATCTAGCTGGCTGGCCACTAAGATTGATTTAGGTATGGGCATATGATTCAGGCCAGCCTAATCAGAGCCCTCTCTTGACCCTTGCCAGAGCTATTGGAAGAGATGGTCCTTTCTTTGAGATCATTTACATTCTTTTTCTGTTTGCTCTTTTTATTTTGGCTTAATCTGGGTTGATTTAGGGTGTCTGTCATTTGCATCCAAAAGTCTCCAAGAATGTACAGTATTTAGTCCAGCCTTTCCTGTGAGGGCCCTCTTGCCTTAGGACAGTCGATCTGAGGTCCCTGGGATCTCCTGGAGCATTCTTGACCAGTTTTCTTCTGTCTGCATCTTCAGCATACTAACCTTTTTGAAATCCCATCAGTGAAGAGACTGTGGAATGAAGTGGAAGGAAAGAAACAGCTCTCTTTCCAGGGACCCTTTCCATCTCTGTTGGCATTTGGTTTAACTTGGAAGGAGGGCCTTGCTAGGCCAGTATCTCAGAGGACATGTTAAAAAATTGGCCCTATGGAACCCTCATGACAAAGACTCAGAATAGACTGTTAAGTTTTTCTTCTGCTTTTCTCTGGAATTATTTATATTTCACTAAGAACTGACAGCTGAGCTGTTCTCTTCTCCCTAAGTGCCAAATCCTCCACTGAAGTGTGCCAAGCCAGCTCGCTGGACATTTCTCTCAGAAGACCAAGCAGTCATCATGGGAGAAAAGACCCTGTTCTAACAGAATTGAAAGCTGGAGCAGTGCTTTTCCCACTGACTCTTTTCTTTCAGTAAACAGAGAGGAGGGCTGCAGACCACAAATGATTTCCCTGCTCGGGAGTTGGAAGACATTGTGGCTGCCTGCCTGTCGCATTTTGGTGGATCTTTATTGGCTGTTTCATCCTTGGAAAAGTAAGTTTTAACCACAATAAAATTTATTCCCACATCAAGGATTTCTTGAAAGCTTTTTTCAAGGAAAAAAAAAAAGACAACAAGCAGAGAAAGGAACAAACATAGGAAAAGGTGAACCATAAGACCTAACAGTTTGAATATTTTGTCTCGGTGTCAATCCCCAATATATGGTAATTTTCAATGACTGCCAGATGAAATGATGAACTTGGAGGTAGAAGGAAAATTGTTTATTCATGTTAGCAATGGGTAGAAATCTGTTTAATGAAAAATTTTAAAGAAGGGCATTGGTTGTTTTAGCAATGGAAAAAAACTTCACTTGGGTAGGAAAGCTATCATAATCCTGAAATCTAAAGCACAAACACAAATGCATAACCAAAATTAAACTTTACAATAAAATGTATAAATCTATTTGCAAAGAGACTTAGTATTCTATTCACTCATACAAAGAAACTTTTGCTTGTATCTAAAATTATTTAGGATCTGGCCAACAATGTCATGATAAGAAGAAGTTAGGAAGATAAAAACGAAAAAAAAAAAAAAAAGTAGAATTCTTAACAGTATGGCAAAGAGAATGTTTTCAAATTAATATTAGGAAATATATTATCTAAAATTTAAAAGCATAAAAGCATAATCCTTAAAATATCATACTGATTCACTCTGCTGGTAATAATTCCTAACATATATATATTCATAATAGTAATGAATTTAAAGTAATAATTATAGATCTGTATTAGATTGGACTCAGGTATATTTTTCATTGGATCTCCCAGGGCCAACTTTAACCTTCTGAATTGCATCCTAAGTAAATAGGACTAAGACTGAAATATCACACCTGAGCCTTGACAATCCAAACTTTCCTAGTAAAAGTTTGGCTTTAGTAGGTACATAGCTTTGTTTCCCAGGGTTCAATTTCAACAGTATAGCCAATATCTTGCCAATCTTCTTTCTTCCAGACAAATTTTCATGAAGCTTGCTTACAACGAGAAGATTGCTTTCTGCTGCAACTCCTAAAAAAGAGAGTGATGATGACAGGGTTGTATCTTCTCATCATCAAGCCACCACCCGGAGAGGGGAAAATAGTGAATCCAGACATCATGCTTCCCTCCTCAGAATTCTCCCTGCATTGCATTTTTTAAAAATCTGGGAATCAGTAACCATTCCTCTCCCCAACATCTGTCCTCTTTAAACAACAACTACGATTCAAGCTAACAATCTGTAAAGATGAAAATAGGAGTTTATTGAGGATTGATACTAAAAAATATTTTTTTCTTTCAGGTCTCAGAGGAGAGATGTATGTGGTCTCCCTGCTTGTTTAACTACTTTCTCCCTTTTGCCATGGAATTTGCAATGTCTTTATGAAATCTAGAATTTTTTTCAATTATAAATATTGCTATGCATCTGGATCTTCAAATGTTGCTGCCCTTGACTGACCCACACACACCAGTGTTCTGCCTCTGGCTATGAAAGCTCTTCTACTTATGCCAAAGCCAAGCATGCAAGTAGAGAAATAGGAAAGAAGAATCCGAAAGCCTCGTGTTTCCCCCGGGATTGCTGACAGATTTTTTCTTTATTCATTTGGTACGTATATGCAGATGTAGTTGTCTTTAACTCTATCATGCATTTCCATCATTATTACAGTGTTGGGTGAGAGAACCTGTTTATGTTACCTGCGACATTATGAGAAATGCAGATGTAGGAAAATAAACGTATTTGGCTTAGTTTCACAAAGCAAATTTACCATGGCATATCCCTCAGCTAAACCTGTTTTCAGACTCCTCAAGTTCTTTTTTTCTGTTTTCTTTTTTTTCTGTCTGTTCATCAAGAACAGACTCATGTGCCCCCTTAGGCTTGGGATTTGTAGTGGAATTCGATGAGGCAAGAAAGTTGGTATAATTATGCATGGTTATCAAAATTACAGTCAATGAAACCTTTCAAGTAAGTGGGTAGTTAATTGAGATCTAAAAGGGATTTGGGCTTTCTGGCTTCACTGGCCAGTTTGCAGTTACCTGAGTGAACAGAAAACTGCTTGTTTTCTGGAATATTTTCATGGTTGTGAAAATTGATAATGTATCACTGTCAGGTATGATTTTGTTTCCTGTCCAAAGAGGAACGGTCATCCTCCTCCTTCTTATTACATTTTGAAAAATAAATAACCACAGCAGTATCTCAACAGACTCAATGTGTTTATTTTACACTACAAGAATGTGAAATAATTAGACAGTATGTCACAGGGGAAAAAACTAGGAGAGCAGCTTGCTGGGTTTAATAAACTAACTTTGGCTCTATTTGCTGAAAAGATGATTATTGACAGTTGCATATCTTGTTTATGAGCACACACCTTAAACTTGATCAGGAGAAAAGGGAAAATACTCAAAATTCTTGCTGATGAAAGAGCTTTTCCCGGCTTAGGGCAATTGCTTCAAAGAAAAAGTACAAAGGTTTGAACTTCCCACCCATGTGTTATTGGACATGGAAAAAGGAAACATTTCATAGAGATAAGCTACAGTTTTGAATATTGAAGGAATTTAAAAGCAAAAATATCAGTATTGACACAATTACAGATACCAGTCTACTTTAGAAAACATGTACCACTTTTTTTCTTTGTGGATTAAAGAAAAAATTAGCTTCGTGAATACCAACCATCTACATGCATTAAATATAAGACAGGAAAACTTCTCTCTGCTCTTATCGAAAGTTAAGAATATTTTCTTTTAAATGCAACTTACCTTTTAAGATGAGTGAGTCTGAGTAAGTCAGGAAATGTTAAGAGGTAACTTTAAAAGAAACTTAACCACGGAATCTCTCATAGGTGACTCACCTATGATGGAAGTTAATTACCATTATTAATTATAATTATTATTTTAAGTCTATGTTTTGAGGAGCTTCCAGAACTTTCTAACTCTGACAGCACTTGTCAGTAGGGAGGTAATGGGAAGGAGCATGTACCCATGGTACGGAATGCTTCTGCTGCTCAAGTCACAAAGTCACAGAGGGAACCGGAAGTATACCCACAACTTCTCTTCAAGAAGCATGCACTTCAGCATTGAATATAGAGTTACTCACCGAAGAGAGGTGAGGTCAGCGAACGACAGCAGATACAGGAATCCTCCAGATACCAGACCTATTACCCAGAAGGTGGTTTTCTGCCAAAAATATCAGCTTGTAGATTGCTTATCTGAAATGAGAGCTGCTGCCCATAGGTGACATATGGCTTGAGGACCAAACTGGAAAGTGAAACCACTGTTTTAAGACAGAGAGCCCAAAAACCCACATGAGATGCTCTCCTCAGAGGAAGAAGTTTCTTGATTTCAGTCCAAATCCATAAAACATATGAGAATCTTTAATATGTTCTTATCCAAGTCCGTCATTATTGATCATCACCTGTAGTTCGAACTGCTGTACAATACCATTTATTGCTTTTATATCTGAAGTTCTGCACATCTAACAAATTTTTTCCATTAAAAGATGGCTGTCAGAGGGCGGGGCAAGATGGCCGAATAGGAACAGCTCCAGTCTCCAACTCCTGGCGCGAATGACACAGAAGACCGGTGATTTCTGCATTTTCAACCGAGGTACTGGGGTCATCTCACTGGGGAGTGCCGGACAATCGTTGCTGGTCAGCTGCTGCAGCCCGACCAGAGAGAGCTGAAGGACGGCGAGGCATTGCCTCACCTGGGAAGTGCAAGGGGGGAAGGGAATCCCTTTTCCTAGCCAGGCAAACTGAGACACACAACACCTGGAAAATCGGGTAATTCCCACCCCAATACTGCGCTTTAAGGAAACAGGCACACCAGGAGACTATACCCACACCTGGCCAGGAGGGTCCCACGGCCACAGAGCCTCCCTCATTGCTACCACAGCAATCTGCGATCTAACCACAAGGCAGCAGCGAGGCTGGGGGAGGGGCGCCCGCCATTGCTGAGGCTTAAGTAGGTAAACAAAGCCGCTGGGAAGCTCGAACTGGGTGGAGCTCACAGCAGCTCAAGGAAACCTGCCTGTCTCTGTAGACTCCACCTCTGGGGACAGGGCACAGCTAAAAAAAACAACAGGGGAAGCAGCAGAGGCCTGTGCAGACCCGAACGACTCTGTCTGACAGCTTTGAAGAGAGCAGTGGATCTCCCAACATGGAGGTTGAGATCTGAGAACGGACAGACTGCCTGCTCAAGTGGGTCCCTGACCCCTGAGTAGCCTAACTGGGAGACATCCCCCACTAGGGGCAGTCTGACACCCCACACCTCGCAGAGTGGAGTACACCCCTGAGAGGAAGCTTCCAAAGTAAGAATCAGACAGGTACACTTGCTGTTCAGCAATATTCCATCTTCTGCAACCTCTGCTGCTGATACCCAGGCAAACAGGGTCTGGAGTGGACCTCAAGCAATCTCCAACAGACCTACAGCTGAGAGTCCTGACTATTAGAAGGAAAACTATCAAACAGGAAGAACACCTATACCAAAACCCCATCAGTACGTCACCATCATCAAAGACCAGAAGCAGATAAAACCACAAAGATGGGGAAGAAGCAGGGCAGAAAAGCTGGAAATTCAAAAAATAAGAGCGCATCTCCCCCTGCAAAGGAGCGCAGCTCATCGCCAGCAACGGATCAAAGCTGGTCAGAGAATGACTTTGACGAGATGAGAGAAGAAGGCTTCAGTCCATCCAACTTCTCAGAGCTAAAGGAGGAATTACGTACCCAGCGCAAAGAAACTAAAAATCTTGAAAAAAGAGTGGAAGAATTGATAGCTAGAATAATTAATGCAGAGAAGGTCATAAATGAAATGACAGAGATGAAAACCATGACACGAGAAATACGTGAAAAATCCACAAGCTTCAGTAACCGACTTGATCAACTGGAAGAAAGAGTATCAGCGATTGAGGATCAAATGAATGAAATGAAGTGAGAAGAGAAACCAAAAGAAAAAAGAAGAAAAAGAAATGAACAAAGCCTGCAAGAAGTATGGGATTATGTAAAAAGACCAAATCTACGTCAATTGGGGTGCCTGAAAGTGAGGGGGGAAATGGAACCAAGTTGGAAAACACTCTTCAGGATATCATCCAGGAGAACTTCCCCAACCTAGTAGGGGAGGCCAACATTCAAATTCAGGAAATACAGAGAACACCACAAAGATACTCCTCGAGAAGAGCAACTCCAAGACACATAATTGCCAGATTCACCAAAGTTGAAATGAAGGAAAAAATCTTAAGGGCAGCCAGAGAGAAAGGTCGGGTTACCCACAAAGGGAAGCCCATCAGACTAACAGCAGACCTCTCGGCAGAAACCCTACAAGCAAGAAGAGAGTGGGGGCCAATATTCAACATTCTTAAAGAAAAAAATTTTAAACCCAGAATTTCATATCCAGCCAAACTAAGTTTCATCAGTGAAGGAGAAATAAAATCCTTTACAGATAAGCAAATGCTTAGAGATTTTTGTCACCACCAGGCCTGCCTTACAAGAGACCCTGAAGAAGCTCTAAACATGGAAAGGAACAACTGGTACCAGCCATTGCAAAAACATGCCAAAATGTAAAGACCATCGAGGCTAGGAAGAAACTGCATCAACTAACGAGCAAAATAACCAGTTAATATCATAATGGCAGGATCAAGTTCACACATAACAATATTAACCTTAAATGTTAATGGACTAAATGCTCCAATTAAAAGACACAGACTGGCAAACTGGATGAAGAGTCAAGACCCATCAGTCTGCTGTATTCAGGAGACCCATCTCACATGCAGAGACATACATAGGCTCAAAATAAAGGGATGGAGGAAGATCTACCAAGCAAATGGAGAACAAAAAAAAGCAGGGGTTGCAATCCTAGTCTCTGATAAAATAGACTTTAAACCATCAAAGATCAAAAGAGACAAAGAAGGCCATTACATAATGGTAAAGGGATCAATTCAACAGGAAGAGCTAACTATCCTAAATATATATGCACCCAATACAGGAGCACCCAAATTCATAAAGCAAGTCCTTAGAGACTTACAAAGAGACTTAGACTCCCATACAATAATAATGGGAGACTTCAACACTCCACTGTCAACATTAGACAGATCAACGAGACAGAAAGTTAACAAGGATATCCAGGAATTGAACTCATCTCTGCACCAAGCAGACCTAATAGACATCTATAGAACTCTCCACCCCATATCAACAGAATATACATTCTTCTCAGCACCACATCGCACTTATTCCAAAATTGACCACATAATTGGAAGTAAAGCACTCCTTAGCAAATGTAAAAGAACAGAAATTATAACAAACTGTCTCTCAGACCACAGTGCAATCAAACTAGAACTCAGGACTAAGAAACTCAATCAAAACTACTCAACTACATGGAAACTGAACAACCTGCTCCTGAATGACTACTGGGTACATAACGAAATGAAGGCAGAAATAAAGATGTTCTTTGAAACCAATGAGAACAAAGATACAACATACCAGAATCTCTGGGACACATTTAAAGCAGTGTGTAGAGGGAAACTTATAGCACTAAATGCCCACAAGAGAAAGCTGGAAAGATCTAAAATTAACACTCTAACATCACAATTAAAAGAACTGGAGAAGCAAGAGCAAACACATTCAAAAGCTAGCAGAAGGCAAGAAATAACTAAGATCAGAGCAGAACTGAAGGAGATAGAGACACAAAAAACCCTCCAAAAAATCAATGAATCCAGGAGTTGGTTTTTTGAAAAGATCAACAAAATTGATAGACCACTAGCAAGACTAATAAAGAAGAAAAGAGAGAAGAATCAAATAGACGCAATTAAAAATGATAAAAGGGATATCACTGTTTGGACGAACGGAGGCAGGATGGTGCACTTCCGGGTTCTTCTTCACCACCAACTCTTCCCGTGTGTGCGAGAATGCAGCTGACGCCCGGGAAGGTGCAGATTAATCAGGCATGCACTAGGTGATGTCAATCCGAGGAGACCAAGATTTACCTGGTGGCACCTGCGAAGCGGCCCCCCTCCCCCGACATGCCCATGCCTGGCCTATTGCCCTTGCACTCCTAGA
>NC_045438.1:155898409-155902331 GCF_002776525.5 Piliocolobus tephrosceles
CTGGTTCTTTTGTGCCCACTCTGGTGGTCTTAGAAAAACAAATCAGTTGGTGCCGAAGACCCGGGAGGAGACCCCTCCTCAGGCCTCTAGGGATTGAGGAACCTCCTCCTGCTTCCACACTGCAGACGGACCAGGACCTGAGACCCGCTTCCCTCACTCTCATGGCCTCTCTGGGGTAAGTGCCCTTGTCTCCTCTTTACCTCCCTCGGCCAGAAATCCTGTGCAGGTCCGAGGTCCATTTGGAGCCACCAAGTGGCTTGGGAGACCCCTTCAGGATGGAGACGTCCGCCTGAAGGTAATCTCCACTTTGGCTCCATGAGCCTCCAGTCTGTCTCTGCTGGTTCCAAAGGACGCTTTGAATCCAGGCAGAGATCCACTTCCATTTCCATTGTGTCCATTGTGTCCCTCAGCCAAAATCCTGCACAGGTCCGAGGTCCATTTGGAGCCACCATGTGGCTCGGAGACCCATTCAGGATGGAGACGTCCGCCTGAAGGTAATCTCCACCTTGGCTTCAAGAGCCTCCAGTCTGTCTCTGCTGGTTCCAAAGGACGCTTTGAAGCCAGGCAGAGATCCACTTCCATTTCCATTGTGTCCATTGTGTGTCAGTAAAGAGGAAACAAACGGGAAACCCCCCAGTCCATATTTCCAAAGAGCACCCCCTTAGGGTGCCTCCTAGCCAATTTAAAAACCTTACAGCTTAAACAAGACCTTAGGAGGAAGTGGTTAATTTTCCTTTCCACTGTGGCGTGATTGACCTCAGCAATTTCTGCCAGCAGCTAGGCAAGTGGTCCGAAATTAATTACGTACAAGGCTTTTGGGCCTTAAGCTCTGGTCCCTATACTCCTCCTTCTCTCCACCCCCTCCCTTCCTGCCCAGACTCCTCCTCCTCCCCCCATCCAGACTCCTCCTTCCTCCTCCTTATCTGCTAGTAATCCACTCGGTCCCATGCCTCCTTCGGGGCCCCCAAGGAGTCTCCTGGGGGCTGTCTTGAGTCTCCTGCCTCTGCCCACACCCACTCTAAGTGCCCTGCTGATGCCTCCACTCCTGCCCCACACCCTCCTACAGTGTTAGCACCTTTGCTAGAGGTGGCTGGGGTGGACGGGGTAGTCAGAGTGCATGTCCCTTTTTCATTGGCTGATCTTTCCAAAATTGAGAAGTGTTTAGGTGATTTCTCAGCTAATCCTACCATATACATAAAGGAATTTAGACACTTTTGTCAGGCCTATGACTTAACTTGGTATGACCTCCAGGTTATCCTAACCTCTACCCTAAACTGACTGAGGTTCTAACCCAATATACCTGGTTAGATCCGGCCTCCCCCACAGGGGCCACCATTTTGGCATCTTATTTCATTTCTCAATCAGCTCCTGACATTCGTAAAAAAAAAAAAAAAAAACTTCAAAAGGTAGAGGATGGTCCTCAGACACCAATACAAGACCTAGTTAAATTAGCCTTTAAGGTCTATAACTCCAGAGAGGAGATGGCAAGCTCACTTTGAACAGAAGGTTCAGCTCCTAGCAGCGGCTTTACAGCCCAGTCGTAACCCCAGGCCAGAGAGCACACACCCCACAGACTCCAAGGCTACAAAAAGAGCCTGCTATATAAGTGCGGCAAGGCAGGACACTATGCCAACAGGTGTCCACAGGGTCCCTGAGCCCCAACGCAGCCTTGCTATAAGTGCAAGGCATCAGGAGATTAGGCCAGTGAATGTCCTAACCCTCGTCCACCAGCAACCCCCTGACCTGCTTGCCAGCAGGGAGGACACTGGAAGTCTGATTGCCCCACCCTGAGAACAGGTGCTGCGTCTCCACGTGACCCCCTTTCCCAGGATCCTGGGAGCTCCTTCCAGCTCCTACATCTGGACGACGACAACTGAAGGTGCCGAGACTCGGGGACCCCCATCACCCTCGCCGAGCCGCGGGTAACTTTCCTGGTAGTGGGTAAGACAATTAATTTTTTAATCAACAGTGAGGCTACCTATTCTGTTTTGCCATCCTTCTCTGGACCTAGTCTTCCATCCAATATCCCTGTAGTAGGAGTAAGGGAAAAGCCATCCACTCCACGAAAAAACTCCACTCCTTAATTGCTGCCTGGCCAACAATTACTTTGCGCACTCGTTCCTCATTCCCAGTTAAAAAGGGCCCCTACTGAAAGCAATCAGTGGAAATCAGTTTGGCTTTCCCCCACTCGCCTCAAACTTACTAAATTTTCTTAACTATCTCATACTCCCCAACCTTGCCAGGACCATCCTTCTGGGTTTTGCCCATATTCCAACAAATGCTTCCATTCCTCATTCCTATACTAATACTGTGCCTTATTTTATTCTTCATCCATATGTCCAAATACCAACCATGGACCCCGACCTTAACGACGCCCCTTAACAGCAGGAAGTAGCCAGACAGATCACGGTGCCCCTTTATCACTATTATCAATAAAAGGTTGGACTGTTTGGACGAACAGAGGCAGGATGGTGCACTTCCGGGTTCTTCTTCACCACCAACTCTTCCCGTGTGTGCGAGAATGCAGCTGATGCCCGGGAAGGTGCAGATTAATCAGGCATGCACCAGGTGATGTCAATCTGAGGAGACCAAGATTTACCTGGTGGCACCTGCGAAGCGGCCCCTCTCCCCCGACATGCCCATGCCTGGCCTATTGCCCTTGCACTCCTAGAAAAGTCACTCCCAGCAGATGCGCCGGGTGTGGGCTTTCTCAGCCCCCACTCTTGTCAGGACTGTATTAGAAACTCCACCCCCCGCCCCCAGCTCCGGTCCCTGAAGCTAGATGACCAAAGAATAAATTTGCAGTTTTGCTTTTAGCCTTGCCTACTCGCTGGTTCTTTTGTGTCCACTCTGGTGGTCTTAGAAAAACAAATCAATCACCACCAACCCCACAGAAATACAAACTACCATCAGAGAATACTATAAACACCTCTACGCAAATCAACTAGAAAATCTAGAAGAAATGGATAATTTCCTGGACACTTACACTCTTCCAAGACTAAACCAGGAAAAAGTTGAATCCCTGAATAGACCAAAAGCAGGCTCTGAAATTGAGGCAATAATTAATAGCCTACCAACCAAAAAAAGTCCAGGACCAGATGGATTCACAGCTGAATTCTACCAGAGGTACAAAGAGGAGCTGGTACCATTCCTTCTGAAACTATTCCAATCAATTGAAAAAGAGGGAATCCTCCCTAACTCATTTTATGAGGCCAACATCATCCCGATACCAAAGCCTGGCAGAGACACAACAAAAAAAGAAAATTTTAGACCAATATCCCTGATGAACATCGATGCAAAAATCCTCAATAAAATACTGGCAAAATGGATTCAGCAGCACATCAAAAAGCTTATCCACCATGATCAAGTGGGCTTCATCCCTGGGATGCAAGGCTGGTTCAACATACACAAATCAATAAACGTAATCCAGCATATAAACAGAACCAAAGACAAGAACCACATGATTATCTCAATAGATGCAGAAAAGGCTTTTGACAAAATTCAACAGCCCTTCATGCTAAAAACGCTCAACAAATTCGGTATTGATGGAACGTACCTCAAAATAATAAGAGCTATTTATGACAAACCCACAGCTAATATCATACTGAATGGGCAAAAACTGGAAAAGTTCCCTTTGAAAACTGGCACAAGACAGGGATGCCCTCTCTCACCACTCCTATTCAACATAGTGTTGGAAGTTCTGGCTAGGGCAATCAGGCAAGAGAAAGAAATAAAGGGTATCCAGTTAGGAAAAGAAGAAGTCAAATTGTCCCCGTTTGCAGATGACATGATTGTATATTTAGAAAACCCCATTGTCTCAGCCCAAAATCTCCTTAAGCTGATAAGCAACTTCAGCAAAGTCTCAGGATACAAAATTAATGTGCAAAAATCACAAGCATTCTTATACACCAGTAACAGACAA
>NC_045438.1:155907331-155935993 GCF_002776525.5 Piliocolobus tephrosceles
ATAAATCATACTGCTATAAAGACACATGCACATGTATGTTTATTGAGGCACTATTCACAATAGCAAAGTCTTGGAATCAACCCAAATGTCCATCAGTGACAGACTGGATTAAGAAAATGTGGCACATATACACCATGGAATATTATGCAGCCATAAAAAAGGATGAGTTTGCGTCCTTTGTAGGGACATGGATGCAGCTGGAAACCATCATTCTTAGCAAACTATCACAAGAACAGAAAACCAAACACCACATGTTCTCACTCATAGGTGGCAACTGAACAATGACATCACTTGGACTCGGGAAGGGGAACATCACACGTCGGGGCCTATCATGTGGGGGGGAGGGGGGAGGGGGGAGGGATTGCTTTGGGAGTTATACCTGATATAAATGACGAATTGATGGGTGCTGACGAGTTGATGGGTGCAGCACAGCAACATGGCACAAGTATACATATGTAACAAACCTGCACGTTATGCACATGTACCCTAGAACTTAAAGTATAATAATAAAAAAAATAAAATTAAAAAAAAAAAGATGGCTGTCATTAGAAGCATTTTATAATTTATGAAGCACTTTCACCAAAATAAACCTGTTCCTTTCTCAACAGTCCATAAAAATCAATTGACACGAAGTTAGAATAGGGAATAGGTCTAGACCTAAGACCTGAGACTTTGGCCCTTTCCAAAAAAAGGTTACATAGCCCAATGACACAATAAGAACAACAACAAAAACTGTAACAGTAATAAAAGCTGCCACCTGGTACTTAGACCAGAGAAAGAAATTTCCTATAAACCTTACAAGCAAAATCTCATTTTACAGAGGTGGAAAGTGTTGTTCACATACTTGTGTAGCTCTCCTAAGGTCTTGGATCCTAAAAAATAGCAAAGCTCAGAGAGTAAACCAGGTCATCTGTATCTAATTTGTTCCTCTTTTCACTGCATAGACTGTCAGCTAGTGGAACTTGACATTTTCAGAGAAGAGGAATTTTCGTAATTCTTGTCTGGCTATAAAAGGTTGAGAGAGCATACTCCCAAGTTAGTATATTCCTCTTGGAGCATGTATTGATATTTCGTTATTACTATTACTTTTAAAAATAGCTCTTCATTTGGTTCTATACTCTGGTGCAATTAAGGTAAACAATACACTATAAGTAGTGTGAACTCTCATGAATACAAAGGAAGTGCACAATTTTACGCCCTTTAAGATGAGACGTGGTAAAGAGATCTAGATTTTAAAGACCTTGAAAGCTAAAGCTGTATCTATGCAAAATGGTATTTCATTAGCAAATTAAAAGTTCTGCAGCTCATTAACATCTTTGTTGACAGGTAGGCAAGAAATCAGGAACTTAGAGTGCTGATTAATTTATACACTTGTCATAAGAGCATGTAACCTTCTGCCACCATTGTAAGACAGGCAAGAATAAACTATAAGACAGTGGCTGATACTGTGTCCTATCCCTCTTCTTAGGAATTATCCTAAGTAACCTTTGAAACAGCTTGTCCTGTGAGGGCCCCTCTATGCCTGGGCATTCAGAATCACCTTTGTCTCTTCATTTCACTTTCCTTCATGTTTTATTGTTCTGTTCAGTCTTCATGTCAATGTCTTCAGAATTCTTGCTTTTTTCCCCATCACCCCTGTTGTTACAAACAACAGTATATAATCAGCTCTCACTCAGATGATCAACATCTCACCTTGCCTGACTTTCTTCCTCCCTCTTTGAAATGCATTCTGAAGATAACTGCTAAAATAATTTTCATCAAATGTCATTCACATCTTATTAGAAGCCAGCTCCAAGGATCCCAATAACTCCCCATCACATGTAAGATGAAAACTAAGTTCTAGATTGTGAGCTGGTCACTTCCTGACATCTTCTCAGTATTTGCTTCCCTTGCTGTCCTTGTGCTTTTCTCCAATAAAGCTTCCTTCAACAGCCTCACTCATGAAGTTCCGGTCCAAGTTGCTAATAAGGAATAAAAGGTCACTAATGAGAGCTTTGTTTGCCTCATGCTCTCTCCCCACCCCTCACTGGGGAAGACGCAGCTATCAGTTTTCTGCATGTCTCGCCATTCTCAACAAATCTATCACTTATTCTCTTTCAACATCTTCAAAATCCCACCCTGTTCACCCTTTCTTACAATTTGAGTTACTGTTTTTTTTTTTTTTTTTTTTTTTCCCCAGCTGCTAGGGTTTTGAAGCCTCCATGGCTTTAATAGAACATATGTTCATCATCATCAATTATTTCACGGTTATTTCTTCCCTAAAGCTAATTCTATGCATGGTAGAAGCTCAATAACTATCTTTTGATACAATTCATAGAAAATTGAAAGCACAGTAAAATCTCATCATTTGGATAACTAGGGTAAAGGCCAATCTGAATTAAAAGCTTAAATTGTAAAATTCAGCCATTGCTTTTAAGGACTTCCAGAATGGATTAAATAGGCCTATGGGACAATGTCAAATGGCACTCCCTAGGATTTCTATTTTGGTGTAAAGGTTAAAAGATACTTGGGAGGCTAAGATAGGAAGACTTGAGCCCAGGAGTTCAAGGCTGTGTTGAGCCATGATCATGCTATTGCACTTCAGCCTGGGTGACAAAGTGAGATTCTGTAATAAATAAATAAATAAATAAATAAATAAATAAATAAATAAATAAAGTAAAGGGATTCACAATTGGAATGTTAGTTGGAATTAACTCTGGAATTTTAAAGCCCTGAAAGTATTTATTATGATGTCTTGTTTATTTTATTTACTTCTTTGGTAAATTTTTTCTTCCTAGATGGAGCAAAGTTAATTGCAAGCAATCTCTTTCTAAATAATCACAGGTGTCAATGGGGTGGAATAGAATCATGAGGTTTCATTATCCAGGTCAGGAAGAGTACAAAGAAATGTTTTCTATTGGATAAAACATCCACTTGCCATAATAGAATTCATAATAGCCCTGATTGATTTTAATGGCTAGACAAGTTTCTTCTGCCTCCGACAACTAGTGAAATTACTTCATTAATTTTTATGGCCTATAAAGAATTAATCTACAGCCCTGACACCCAAAGGTGTTTGCTGCTGTATGCAAAGGGATCCACATTTACAAGCTGCTTCTCCGATTGTCCTTGAAACACATACTGCATTGTCTACCTCTTTACTTTTGCTTTCATCTGGAACACATCTGCTGCCATCTTGTTTTCATATCCAGTGTCTCTATGCAACTCTCAAAAAAATAAATCAATTTCACTTTTTCCTTGAAACCTTCTATGATCTTCCCAGTCTCAAGTTCCAGCTCTCCTTCTGGAAGGTTTACAGTCCTAACTCTTGAGTTCTCAGCATTTACCTGCCTCCTGGTTATATTTTCTTGCACACACAAATAAATGCTTTCCAAATGATTGTTAAGTCCTTCCTGAGGAAGGAGAACAGCTTTGCTTTCTTTTTCTAGAATCACTGATTCATTCAATAGAAAACTTTTTTCCATGGCCTAGATTCATATAGTAAAAGAAGATGAAATATTTCTGTGGTTGCCTCAAGGACTTCACGGCCCATTTTAGAGACGAGTAAATCGAGGTTCAGAAAGATTAAGTTGACTGTGATTGTGCAAATCTAAATGGGAGAGACCTGAGTGTGACAATGCGGCACTACCTGTTTTTATCAAAACTTTCTGTCTTCCTTATGACCTTTACAACAGTTTTAACCTTATAGCTCTGAGTCACTGCTTTTCTACCTCTGAATATCTTTTTTCTTCTGTCTCTGTATTAGTTATTACAGCTGCTATAACAAAGCGCCTAGACTGGGTGGTTTAAGCAACAAAAATTTATTTCTTCACATTTCTGGCTGGAAGTTTGAGAGCCAGGTATCAGTGGAATTCTTTTCTTCTGAGATCTCTCTGGTCTCTGGGGTCTCTTGTGGATGCCATCTTCTCCCTGTGTCCTCACATAGTCTTTTCTGTGTGTCTCTGTGTCCTAATCTCCTCTTCTTAAAAGGACAACATTCATACTGGATTAGGGCCCACCCTCATGACCTCATTTTAACTCAATTACTTCCATAAAGATCCTGTCACCAAATATGGTCACATTAGAGCCTCGACATATGAGTTTGGTGGGGGGTGGGGGAGTGGAAATTCCACCCATAACAGTCTCCTTTAAATTTATTTTTCTTCCCTTTACTCTGTGGTGGAGGCTTTCTGGAACTACCCTTTACTCTGTGGTGGAGGCTTTCTGGAACTACCCTTTACTTTGTGGTGGAGGCTTTCTGGAACTTCTAAAATAAATGCAAACTACACATATTGTGCCCCAAGTCAATTCAATATCTGATGCCAACTTTCCCCAACAGGTTAATTTCTCTGAAGACAAAAACAGATTCTTCAGATCCTAATGGAAATAGCAGTACTGTTATAGCTTTGAAATGTTCTCTGACATTTTAATGTCTACTGAGGTTCCACCCACTCTCTTTTTATATAATCTTTGATCCCTAGGAGCTGTGCCGCCACAATTTTTAGCACAGAGTGGACCCCAAAATGGAACCGAGTCACATGGGGTTTTGTTCAGAGCTAAGCCTTTGCTGGGATGTCTGGCAGTTGCAAAGACATGTCAGAAAATGTCTGTTGGGTTACCTCAGTCTCTACTCGATCAGGCAGGGAAACAGAACATGTGGAGCAACTACATGGAAGCACACTCCACACCAGAGACTGTCTTTTCTACTCAAGAGCTTTCCAACCAAATTGCATTACAAATAGGCTTCACCTACAGGTGATGGGGGGCGAGTTTTGTGCACCAACACCTAGAAGCAACGCCATGGCTCTCTGGGTTTGAATAACAGACCATAGGGCAGTTGGACTGTGCATACTTTTATTTTTCACCCCATAAAATCTCAAATCTCAAAAGACATGTGTGACTGATACACTTTCCTTTCACCTTAATTATCCATTATAACTTAGGGCATAGGTCTGTCTTGTTCTATCCAGTTGGCCTGTGTGACAGCTAAATATCATAAGATTAAAAAAGAGGAAGACACACATTGATCCAAACCACATCAAGTTGTCTGAAAGACGAAGGAAATCGGGGCTGACTAAAGCGTACATCACAGGGGCTAGACAGAATCCTGCGGGCACTGGTCCAGCCTCAGGATCATTCTCCAAGTCCTTTCACTTAATTTTCAATCAAATTATTGAGTTTCTGGTAAAGTGATAATAAAAAGATGAAAGTATGGGTATCATCCATCTATATATTCATTTCATCTAGCTGTTCACTCAACAAATAACTACTGAATGTTTACCATGTGCCTGACACTGTGCTCACAGAGTTTCTGTTGATGTAAATATTTTAATTTTTTATTTTTTGAGACAGAGTCTTGCTCTGTCACCCAGGCTGGAGTGCAGTGGTGCGATCTCCGCTCACTGCAACCTCTGCCTCCTGGGTTCAAGCGATTCTCCTGCCTCAGCTTCCCTCAGCTGCACAGGTGTGCACCACCACACCCAGCTAATTCTTGTATTTTTAGTAGAGACGTGGTTTCACCATGTTGGCCAGACTGATTTTGAACTCCTCACCTCAAATGATCCACCCACCTTGGCCTCCCAAAGTCTGGGATTACAGGTGTGAGCCACCTCACCTGGCTGTGATGTAAATATTTTTATATTTGCGAAGGCCTAGACTTTACTCTGATCTGAAACAATAAAGGAAAAAAATGCCAGTTTTGAGATAGTAATACACTTGCAGAGTGCTTCCTATGTACCAGGTACTGTTCCAAACATGCTACACGTATGAACTCATGTAGTCCACATAACCGCCCTCTAGGGTAAAAATTACTATTAACTCCACTTATGGTTGAGGAAACTGAGGCATAGGCAAGTGAAGTAAGCTGCCCATGGTCACACTGCTGATAAGTTAAAGGTATGATTTGGACCTAAACAGTTTGCACTTTTATTCTTTGTCAGGGAAAAACATCCTATTTACAAACCTTCAGGCACTTCAATGCCAAAATGTGATTTTATTGATGCGTTTATTCATTTATTTATATGTGGTCACTAGGTTGGGAGAAAAGTATAAGGGACAGCTTTCTAGCACATTCAAGTTATAGTATATAAGAATACACAGGTCAATATTAACAACAGTATGGATTACCAAAAGATATTGTCTAAGCATCTAAAAATGCCAAAATCCAAAGAGATACATATTTATCTCAATAAATAAATAGAACAGAATAAACTCAGTTTACTTTCAACAGGCTAGGTTTTAAAGTTCTATCAAATACTGTAGGTTGGAAGCACAATCCACTGAAGCTTTTGCTATCTGAATAAATTTTGTATATCTAAGATTTACTGGGTTATTATCTTTCCTGGCTTGGGATTTGGAAATCATGAGTAAGAAAAATGAAAGAGATAAGAACATGCATTTTAGTAAGCAAGTATTTCTAGCTGTAAAAAGACAAAAACAACAACAACAAAACACTAGTCAATTGGTATTTATCTATCATTGAAAAAAAAAAACCTTCATTGAACCAATTCCTTTTCTTTCCATCCCACATTTCTGGGGTATCCTTTAACATCAGTGAACTTTAGAGACAACCTCCTACCAACCAGCTGTGTCTCACAAGTGGCCAATGCTCAGCTCAAGAGCTTCTTTCTCGACAAAGGAGAACAAACAACCTTCCGAGTATTCGCTTATTCTGGTATGTCTCTGTTTAAATCAACACTTTACAAAGAGAAATTTTATCTATTTTTCTTCTAAATCTTGTAATTGAATGTATTTTGCAAAGGCCTCCAACTGGTTTTCTACTTGATTTCCAACTTAATAACCTCAATTCAAATATTAATTTGTCAGTTTAGAAAAAAGGGGCATTTCTTTAAATTATTTATATAATAATATATAATCATTGCATGATTATATTTATGAAAGTATTAACTGGGAAGGGAATCCTGCATCATGTGAATTATGACTACATATTTGAAAGTCAAATTCATACTCCAATGTTACTTTGGGGGGACCTATTGCATTTAATTTATATTATTTGACATGACGTGGACATTTGCCTAACAAAAATATGGGTGAATGAGAACAACTCATAATGCAGATCTCATGTTCTGCACATTTTTATGAACAGAGGTATTGGCTGCGTTTGGGACAATTGTTTCTACAACGTTTTATAGCAAATGGTCTTTTAAGACAGAGATGGTGCCTCCTTCTGGAGCACAGAGCAAACACGTTTACTGCTCATTCTAGAAGATTCTGGTTACCTATCCTGGTTTACTTTTTGTAATGCAACCCTCTGTGTGTACAGATGTCACTTAGCTCTCTTTGCACTGCACTGTGGCAATTAGGACTTCTGGATCAGCTACGGGAGAATTCTGATACTCTGCCTACTGTTTTTGCTGTGAGTCAGAAAGTTCTTTGTCTCTGAGCCAAGAGTCTTGTATCTTCTGCCAATCTATGATTTGGATGCTTGTCCCTTCCAAGCCTCAGGTTGAAATTTAATCCCCAACATTGAAGGTGGGACCTAATGGGAGGTGTTTCAGTCTTGGTGGTGGGTGCTAGGTGAATGGGTGAATAAATAGGAAGAGCCCTGGGGAGACAGGATGAATGAATTCTTACTCTTTTTGTTCCCTTGACAGCTGGCTGTTAAAAAGAACCTGGTACCTCCGCACCCCTTTCTTCCTCTTTCACCAAGTGATTTCTGCACATGCTGGCCCTGCCTCATCTTCCACTATGAGTGGAAGCAGCCTGAGCTCTCACCAGATGCAGTTGCCCAATCTTGAACTTTCCAGTCATCAGAATCATAAGCCAAATAAAGCTTTTCTCTTTGTAAATTATCCAGCCTCAGGTATTTATAGCAACACAAAATGGACTAACACAGCCAGCATCCACGAAATTGTGGTAGGCTCACTTGTTAGCTTGCAAGGTGAAATCTCATACTCTTCTTCACAGTTTTCAACACACGGAAGACATAAAATCATATCATTTTGAAGACGTGCTCTTAATAATGAACCAAGCATAAACATTTCCTCTGAGATCTTATTTATAGATGCAATCTATTATTTTATCTGAAATCATATTTCAGAGAAGAATGAATATGTCAATTTAGCAACTGACTTTTCATCCCCAAAGCAGTACTGAAATATCCCTGAAAACACAGTTATTTCTGGAAGTAATAGAGGGAAGCAGAGGATGACATAACTTATAAAAGTTCTTTCTTACATATTGGCTTTAATATTCTTATGATAAATTTTCCAATAGCAAGTGACATATCAGCCACAATTCCAGACATCTTCAAGCTTGTGGAAATTGCAAGCAACGGGAGAAGCCTACCTGCCCATCTTTTTCCAGGTTTCTGATCTTTGTATTAAGATTAGTATGATTTGGATCAAATGTCAAAAGATAAAAAAGAAAAACAAAGGTGGAGTTTGAAGGACTTATTTAAACAGGTGAAATCATTTCTACATGTGGTGATTTTTTTTTTTTTGAGATGGAGTTTCACTCTTGTTGCCCAGGCTGGAGTGCAATGGTGTGATCTCAGCTTACTGCAACTCTGCCTTCTGGGTTCAAGCAATTCTCCTGCCTCAGCCTCTTAAGTAGCTGGAACTACAGTACTCACCACCATGCCTGGATAATTATTTGTATTTTTAGTAGAGACAAGGTTTCACCATGTTGGCCAGGTTGGTCTCAAACTCCTGACCTCAGGCTGGCCTTGGCCTCCCAAAGTGCTAGTATTACAGGCGTGAGCCATCTGATCTCTTGATTAAATGCATACTGTTACGTGCAACTGTTAATGATTAAGAGTGGCATGTATTAACTGAATCTCTGCTTTATAACCTGCCTTGCCCACACTGCAATCAACCTGTTAACCTTTGTCTTACTTGGCCAGCAAGAGAGGGTGGCCATTGTCAGCACAGTGTCTGAGGTCACTTCGAAAGTTCCACTTTATTTTTTATTTTGTTTTAGAGACAGGTCTCACCCAGGCTGGAATGCAATGGTGCGATCATAGCTCACTGTAACCTTGAACTTCTGGGTTCAAGTCAGCCTCCTGCCTCAGCTTCTCAAGCAACTGGGACTACAGGCGTATGTCATCATGTCTGACGAATTTTTAAAATTCTTTTGTAGAGATGGGATCTTGCTCTATTGCTCAGGCTGGTCTTGAACTCCTGGACTCAAGTGATCACCCGCCTTGGCCTCCCAAAGCACTGGGATGACAGGTGTGAGCTGCCATATCTAGCCAAGTTCCCCTTTAAGTAAATATAGTACTTCATGTGAGAGCAATAGTCCACTTCACCAATGTTACCGAACCTCCATCAGAATGTTTCCTTCTGTTTCTATTCTCTTTCAGTCTGGGAATTTATAACCATCCTAAGTCATTTCAGTAACCACAATCTTCCAAGGAGGGCAAGGAACATAGAAATGAAAAATGATATTCACATTATTCACTTACCCTGTTCAGGACTGATGCAGACTCCAAGCTTCTCCTCTCTCTCCACCCAGCATGCCCCTTGTCTGACAAGCTGTGTCCTGGAAAGAACTGCCTCACCACTGTGTTCTTCATACATGTTGGAGAAATTCCAAAAATCAGGTCAGACAAATCAGCCTCAACATGTGGGGGCAAATAAGGTAACACTGAGTAATAAGGTGAAATTTACTGGCTCACTGCACCTACTTGGACAACGAGGACCTCGCCTGCCACCCCAGATCTCTCCCAGTTATTTGTGGGTTTCCCTCGATGGTTCTCCCATGTGCTCACCAGCAGCCCTCCCTGCTCTTCCACACTGGTGCATGTGATGCCCACTGTTGCCTGCCTGTGCCCATCAGCACCCGGATCCACTGCCAGAGTTTTGATCCTATGTGCTTCCCCAGCTGCAGACTTGTGGGCACCCAAGCTGTGCTATTTGTGCCCCAAGTGTACACGAGGGGAATAGTCCCTTTCCTCATTCCCTCCCTGTTCCTACTATGTCCTGTTCTTTGTCACTGAGGCCTCAAAGCAGCACTGCACTAGCCTTTGTATATCTTAAAGTTTCCTCTTCCTATTTTTGTTCAGGTTCTTTCAAGAACGCTCTCACGTAGTCCATGGGCCAGGTTGGGGGACAAGCATAGCTTCTCCAAGTCTAGCTTTTCCCCACTTCTAACTTAAGCCTTTTTGGGCAAATCTCTTCCTCAAAGGCCCTTCTCTGCCATGCAGAATGACATGCAAATAAGCCTTGGGGCTGTTTCTCCACCACCTGTTCATCATTCTGATGTTAATTTGAGTTCAGCCTCCCTAAAACCTGAGACTATGTTTTATAATTCTTTTGTATTTTTCACAGTAATCACAGAACTGAGACTAGAAGTCAAACAACATGAGACCTAGTAAATAAATGCCTGTTGTCTGGTTAGCTATACTAATCAATGCCTCTCCTGCTGTGAACAATCAGGAATTGAATTTCAAGGCAAGACCTAACTTCTAAAAACTTATAGCCGGGCGTGGTGACTCACGCCTGTAATCCCAGCACTTTTGGAGGCCAGGGCGGGTGGATCACTTGAGGTCAGGAGTTCAAGACCAGCCTGGCCAACATGGTGAAACCGTCTCCACTAAAACTACAAAAATTAGCCAGGCATGGTGGCACATGCCTGTAGTCCCACCTACTCGGGAGGCTGAGGCAGGAGAATCACTTGAACTCGGGAGGCGGAAGTTGCAGTGAGCCAAGATCGCACCACTGCACTCCAGCCTGGGTGACAGAGTGAGACTCCATCTAAACAACAACAACAACAACAACAACAACAAAAACTTATGTGCCCATGCACTGAGCAAACAAGAACTTCTGTGGATTGTTTTACCATTTCTAGAGAACACAACGAAACTGCATTAATCAGTATGACACAGAGAACCCCTTAGTCAGTGACACAGGGACTGTGCTGCCAACTGGCTTGTATGATCTCAACAAGTTTTTGTCCCCAAAGCCAACTCATGTGACTCATCTGTGCTTATATCAGGCAAGGCATCCTGGATTTGAAATACCTGCCTCTTCATGTATGCGCAGGCAATCACTGGTTGTCTCTCATTCCTTAAAACCACCTCTTCACTGGATGCTCAACAGTAAACATGGGCCAAAGAGGGCATTCCGATGGAGGTTACATGGTTTCAGCTCCTTTGGGGCTTCTGGGCAGGGCAAGTAGCCAGTGAGTCAGGAAGTTGCTAAGGCAACAGCCCATGCTCTCTGGCCAGTCTGCTCTACCTCAAGTCCAAGAGGACTTACGAAAGACTTGCAGCTTAGGGAGTAAAGTCAATTCCCTCCCTCTTTTTTTTTTTTTAATTTTTATTTTTTTCACTGTTAAAACTTCTCTAGTCGTCCAAGAAGATAGAAATCTGAGGAAAATGTTTTGGAGTTCTGCTCTGAATCGTCTGGAAATGGGAGAAGTGAAAACAAGACATACTAAACAAGGTTATATAGGTTTGGAAAGAGATGGGACAAAGATATAGAGAAAAACTCCCCTAGCTCTGTGTCTTTGGGAACCCACGTCCATGAGTTCATGGGAGTGATAAGAATTCCTTTGAAAGATTTTTGGTAGTATAGTTCCTGCAGGAAAGCACTTCAATTTTGTTAAGTAAACACAGGAAAATAAAGAGAACATTAGAATAAAGCATGAAGACATCTCTTGAGCCCCCAGGTGACCGTGTAAACGGGAAACTAAGAGCAAATCTCACTTTCCCATTAGTCATGTAGAGAATGTCACAAAACGAAGATGATGCCAAAAGATTTAGTGCAACTTGCAGTTTTCAAACACTTCGATGTTTCAGAGTGTGCAGAAAAATAGGTACTATCTAAAAATCAGGTTTGTTTCTAGAAATTGTTAAGAATCGTGCTACATAGGATTGCTAGGTATTAAGTTACAGTGTCTTCTGTCTAATGGCATTTAACAAACTAGGATGAATATTTTATCGCTAAAGTCCGTCACTTAGCATGCATGTTATTTAACGGCTCTAATAGGCAAAACCCCACACACACAGACAATGCCCACTCACTGAAGGGCCATTGCTTCTCCTTTCCTGCTTCTCTTTCATCAAACCAAGGCTGGCCATTTAGTTCTCATCAGCCCCCTTCCCCAGAGGGCAAGCACATAAGCAAGTCTGCACAGACACTTTCCATAGCTGGGGCTTCCAGAAGGGTGCTTCCAGTGAAGCCTCCCCCTTAAGAAGGTGCTCGCTGCCCTCCCTTCTGTCACATCTCTTGCCTCAATCCCTCTACTCTCTGGCTTGATAATACCCCCACCTCCACAGATTGTTAGGTTACAACAATATAATGTAAAACGTTCAATAATTCATTCATTCAACAGTAATGTGTGGAGCACATGGTGCGTTTCAGGCTCTATTACAGGCCCTGGGAATAGCCTAATAAACAACACAGATAAAAGCCCTGACACTGGGGAGATTTCTATTGTGAGGGAAGACAGATAATAAGCAAAGAAGCAAACTATATGGAGGTGGTAACTGCTGTAGAGGAAAATAAACAAGGAAGGATGAGAGAGGGCACTGAGGAGGTCCAAAGTTAAGTTGGGGGGCTTAGGGAAGGCCCCAGTCAGAAGGTTTCAGCTGGGCAGAGGCTCTCTGAAGGTGAGGGAGCAAGCCAGGTATGAACTGGGGAAACATCCGGGGACTTGGAAGAAAATAGTGAAGCCTGTGGCAGAAGGAGCCTGGCTGGTGCAGAGAAAGCCTGGAAACTGGAGAGGAGGGAATGGGGTAGGCTGGCAGCAGGGGATGAGGTCAGAGATGGAATGGGCTGGGAAGAAACAGGGGAGAGAAGGTGAGGGCCAGGACTTGCAGACCAGTGTCAGAGCTTCCATTACTAGTTCTTACAGTGAGGGAGACCGATTACTATTACCGGTAACACCGCCAAATGTGCTAATGACCTACCAGGAACATTGCTCTTCCTGCATTTTCTCACTTCATCCTCACAGTGACCATAGCAGTTGGCTGTCATTACCTCTACTTCATGAAAGGGAAAACTGAGAGCCTACAGGTTAAAGAGATTTGCTCAGGATCACTCGGTTCATAAGGAGGTGACAGCAGGACATAGGCCTGTGTAGCTCTCAAGGCATGCTCTGTGTCTTATGAAATTCATCTTGCTATGATATTAAATCAAGTAGGAAAAAAGGCATATTTGGTAAATACTGGGACAATTAATTAATTTGATGTCTTAAAAATTCAATTTATCTTAAAAGTTCAATCTTATCTTAGAAGTTATCTTAAAAGTTGATATCTTAAAAGTTCAATTTGTGTGAACTCACACAAGGGACTAGAATAAATTCCAGATGTATTAAGAAATTAAATATAAGCTAAAGCCTTCAAAAACTAGGAGAAAATAGGAGTGTATGTTTAGCAGATGGCAGAAAATGCACTAAGAATAGATGTGATAGAAAATAATTAGAAAGAAACAGTGTGACCAGCCTAAGTACAGTTTGCTTTATGGACCCATGGATTTGCATTCATGACTTCAACCAACCACCGATTGAAAATATTTTAAAAAATTAAAAATAAAAACAGTAAAAATAAAAATAATATAAATAAGAAATACACCATAACAACCACTTACATAACATTTACATTGTATTAGGTATTATAAGTAAGCTAGAGATTATTGAAAGCATATGAGAGGATAGGCACAGACTGTGTGTAAATACTACTTCATTTTACATAAGGGATTTCAGCACCTTTGAATTTTGGTATCCAGGGGATCCTGGAACCAATCCCCTTTGGAAACCAAGGGATAGCTATTTGCTAAAACCTTAAACTTCTGTTTGTACAAATTCAGATATCTATCAGAGGATCAGTTTATTATTTTATTTATTTATTATTATTTTTGAGACCGAGTTTCGCTCTACCACCCAGGCTTGAGTACAGTGGCGTGATCTTGGCTCACTGCAACCTCTGCCTCCTGGGTTCAAGTGATTCTCATGCCTCAGCCTCCCGAGCAGCTGGGATTACAGGCGCCCATCACAACATCCAGCTATTTCTTTTTGTGTTATTACTAGAGACTGGGTTTCACCATGTTGGCTAGGCTGGTCTCGAATTCCTGATCTCAGGTGATCCATCTACCATGGCCTCTCAAAGTGCTGGGATTACAGGTGTGAGCCACTGCACCTGGCCCAGTTTATTTTATAAGAAATATGCACACATTTATGAGGAATATACCTAAAAAGGGAAAAAATGACCTACATCGCTAATCATCAGGGAAATGCAAATTAAAACCACAACGAGACATCACTTCACATCTGTCAGAAAAACTGTTACCAAAAAGACCAAAGATACCAATGTGGTTGAGGATGTGGAGAAAAGGGAGAAATGTACCCTGTTGGTGGGAATTTGGATTAATACAGAAATTATGAAAAACAGTGTGGAAGTTCCTCAAATAATTAAAAATACAACTATTACATGATCCAGCAATCCCACAAGTAGACATTTCTCCAAAGGAAAGAAAATTAGTGTATCAAAGAGACATCTGCACTTTGATGGTTTTTCCAGCACTATTTACAATAGCCAAGATGTGGAATCAATCTAAGTATCAATCAATAGGTAAATGGATAAAGAAAATGTGGTATATATATACTATGGTATAACATTTAGTCATGAAAGTAAGGAAACACGGTCATTAGTGACAACATGGATGACCCTGGAGGACATTAAGTGAAATAAGCCAGACACATAAAGACAAATACTGCATGATCTTACTTATATGTGGAGTCTAAAAAAGTCAAAGTCATAAAAACAGAGAGTGAAATGGTGGTCACTAGAGGTTGGAGAACAGGGCCATGGGGAGATATCGGTCAAAGAACCCAAAATTTCGGTTACGAGGAGTAACATCAAGAGATCTATGGTACGTCAATGGTGACTATAGCTAGTAAGAGTATCTTGTATGGTTGAAAATTGCTAAGAGTAGATTTTAAGTGTTCACAGCGCAAAAACATGGTAAGTATGTGAGGTAATGTATATGATTTAGCCATTCCACAATGGGTACAAAGATCAAAACATCATGTTGTATACCATAAATATATGCAATATATACTTGTCAATTTTAAAATATAAAAAATAAATATTTGTATATTGAACAAATGTGCAAACAAAGGAAATATAAATGAAAATTCAATTAAAAATGTGCAAAGGGTATTAACAAAATTTTAAAGGGAATGGGGTAGGCATTTGGTATGTGGCATATAACTAGGTCACTAACATAATAAGTACATTACAAACATAGAAAACCATTCAGTCTTACACACAACCAAAGAAGGAATTAAAATACATTTTTTCCTATAAAATTAGGAGTTTTTAAATGGTAATATTTAACAAATACGAGCAAAGATGTCTAGGAGAAAGAACAGTTTAACTTCTGTTGTTGTTGCTAGTTATGTACCTTACTAATGTCTGTGTTCCAGACATAATCTCTCCCTGGCAGAGGTCTTGGCTTTTAGATTAAATGGAATTCAAAGTGACTGTTTTAGTCCACAAGAATGTTGGCTGTTGCAAAATCAGCACAACGTAATAAAGTACACCTGGAGCTCTAGAAGGCCTTTTGCTGATGACTCCTCATGTCTGTGCTTATTTCTTCTTTCCTGGAGATAACATTCCGGGAGATAACAGGAAAGAAAAATCTTTGCAACCTACAAAATGGCTAGAGCTGACCACTTTACATTTCCGAAGATGATTATTTCCTGTTTCAATCAGGGAGACCAAACAAGGAAGTTCCTTTAGATTGTTGTGGATGGTTAGGACTTTCTACACATCTGTATCCCAATCCTACATAAAGGCTCTGTGAATAGCACCAAGAGTTTTTTCCACTTGTAGTCAAATATATGACTTCCCTGCTCACTTAGCCTCCCCTGAGTCTGGAGAGTGATGCTGATAGAAAAATCACATGGCATGTCCCAAATGAGGCCCTCCTGACCAAGAGTCCCACAGGAAATACCATTTCAGAAAAAAAAAAAATACCTTTCCTTGCATAAACTGCTGCGCCTCCAATTTACACATGCAAGGGATTTTTTTACAGTGGTTTTGAAACATCACTTGGAATATCTTTATTATTCTGATGAAAGATGTTTTGATCAATCCTACTTCCCACAAGCCAAGTTGACTTTGGCAAAAAACAGCTTCTTGAGTTAGGATTGGGGCTGTTTGGGAAGTGTTTCCTAGAAACTTCTACATTTGACCATTTGGTTTCCATAATAAATAAGAGTGACCAACTTATTTTACCTAGTAAGATTTTACAGTTCCTTATGCAATACACACTCAGTACATGGAGAACAGTTAGTTTACTAGGAAAAGATACCTACCAGACTTAAAGATAATTCATACATAACAGGAGCTTTTTGGATCCAAAGCCCTACTTTACAATTTGGATAAACTAGAGTGTTTCAAGGAAATAGAATTCAAAGATGTTTCCATGCTTGGGTATAAGAAAACTCATCAGGAAAAAAATTGACACTAGAGAATATGCCAAACAAAACAAAACAAAACGAAGTCTGAAATATCATAGCTTGATTTATTTTTTAAAATTATTATTCAAACTATTTTATGATAAATCATAATGTAAATCTGAGCTTAGAATAAGTATCTTTTAAGGTGTTAAGACAAATAAAATATTGGTCCAAAATTTTCTTATTCTTGATCATGTATTTGTATATCAGATTATGTGATGAGAAATAAGATTTCAAATGACAGTTCCCACTCTGGCAATCGGAATGTTTCCGATTCATTTTATATTTTCCAAAAGCTAGGCTGGGGAGAAAAGAATGGGGAAGAGAAAGATGGACATTTGTTAAGTGCCTAATCTGTGTCAGGAACTATCACATACTTTGTTTCATTTTAAGCCTTTCAAAAATTTTGCAAGATATTTTTCTCATTTCACATGAAGGAATATTTTTCCTAAGATTACATACTTGATAGCCTAGGATTTTTAGACTCAAAGGTTTCATGCAATTTCCACTATCATAGCATTTTATAAAGTAGTATATTCTATTAGGCCATTAACATGTGTTTCACTGTATACTTAAAAAAAAAAAGATGCCATAGTTACACACACTTAGTAAAGACAAAGTGAAATGGATCTCTGCCACCCCCATCTCTAAGATTTCAATATACACATGCAGCTTCTGTGTGCTAATGAATGTTAAGCAACTGACTGTCTTATTTAAATCTTATTCGAATATATCCAAAATAACATTCCCTGACTCATAGCATTTGCTGATTGCCACATGCCTATTTCCATGGTGTAAATACTCATAACACAGCAGATTTCCAGAAATGTGGAGTTGGAAATAGATGTGCACATTTGGTTCTGGTGAGCCAGTAGGAACCAATGCTAGCAGCCCACAGAGTCATTTTAGTATTTTATTCTACCTAAGAACACTTATTTCACTAGGCTTGGAATTCTACAGAACATATTTTGGGGAACAAGGAATTTTTAACAGGATTCTGACCCTCAGTTTACTACTTTTTTATAAACAAAATTTGAATTCAAATGTTGGTTCATTTTCCATGTAAATATTATGCATACACAGTTGTTCAACTTTTTTTAAAAAGTCCATTTCTAGGGATAATGCTTCTTTTGATTTCTAGTATACATTTTCCATTATAATTGGTAAAGTGAACTTTGGAAAACTCACACTTCTCCCTTGGACTACAGTGAGGGATTGGTGGGTGACAGATTCTCTGTTTAACATCTGTAATTTCTTCACAGAAGAGATGACTCTAACCTGTTTTTGAATCAGATTCAGTTAATTTCCAGTTCATTCATTCATTCATGTATTCAGAAAAGAACTGTTAAGTGCCTACTGTGTGTACATACTGTTCCACGCATTTGCAGTAATCACTGAGCAACACAGACAACATTCCTGCCCTCAAGAACCCTATATTCTAATGGATGGAGGCAAATGATGTATGATAAGCATAATTAATAAGTAAATTATATTGAAAGTTTAAAAGGTGCAATGGGGAAAGAAAGAAGTAGATCACTTTAGGGAGGAATGGGAGTGCCGAACATGTGCTGGGAAGCATGTGAGGTGTTAAACAGAATGGTCTATTAAATGTCACTGAGAGATGACATTTGTATGAAGACTCGAAGGAGGTAAGGGAGTTAACCAGATGGATATTGGGGGTAGAATATTCCAGGAAAAGGAATAGCTAGAGAAAATTCCCTGAGGGAAAGAGTGGGTGGTCTCCGAAAATAGAAAGGAGGCTAGTGCAGCTAGAATGCATGGACAGAGTACAAGACAGTGGAGACAGAGAAGAAACCCGGGCTATATGACATTGGACCTAGTAGACCATTTTAAGGACTTTGGCTTTTATTCTTTGTATAATGAAGATATACCATAAGTGGCTGAGGAAAAGAGTGATGTGACCATCTCACACTTTAAAACGTCACTCTGGATTCAATTTAGGGATTAAGGGTAGAATTTGGGAGGCTCTAGTGATAATCTAGGTGAGTGAATGGAGCCCAAACCAGTGGCCACAGTAGAGGTGGTGAGAAGTAGTCAGATCCCAGTATATTTTAAAGATACGATTTCCTAAGTGATTGCTGTGAGAGAACAAACAGTAAAGATGACTCCAAGGTTTTGGCTTTGAGCAACTGGAAGAACAAATTGCCATGGGAAAGGCTACAGGAAAAGCAGATCTCTGGGGATAGGGATAAGAGGCATTGGAATCTTAGTTTCAGACATGTTGAATTTGAGATGCTAATTTGATGTCCAAGTGGAGATGTCCATTAGGCAGTTTGCTCCTTGTGGGGGATTTGTATTTTAAACAGTGTCTCCCAGAAAGGTAAGAGAAAATTGTTCCCAGAGATCTGGGTTCGAGTGCCAGGTGCACCTTTTCTAGCTGTGGGACCTCAGAAGTCATTTAATAGCTCTGAACCGTATGTTTCTAGCTGTAGACTGGAAAGAAGAATCTCTACCTTGCGGAGTTTTCATAAAGGTTAGAGATCGCAAATAAAAAAGTACCATTTTGGGCATTCCATAAATTATTGATGTCTCCCATATCATTAAAAGTGATCGAACCAAAAGAATCTCTCTTCTGGTAGAATGACGCAATGTCAAGACACGTACCTCAGGAGTATTCTTCATACAGAGAAAGATTCCAGCTCCTTCAAACTCTGCTGCATAACAAGGTGTTTAAAAAATTAATCTGAGGTCTAGAGTCTAATTCCTTCATGTTTCGAGGGTAGGACACTAGATAAGTCACATACCCTCTTTGAATCTCAGTTTCCTCATCTACAATACTGGAAACCAATGTTTTCTAATTGCTTAGTAAAACGAAATGGAATGAAGACAATGAGCAGAAGAAGTTCTGGCAGGCTTATTCAGAACTGGCGTCTGGCTTTAGGGATTACCTCTATCCTTCTAGGTTCTGAAAGAACCTGGAAATTGCCTTTGTGCGAAGTGGCTTTTGTGAATAGGAAATGAAATTAGCTCTGAAGATGCTTTCTGAATGAATCCACCTGGTCACTTAGGGAAGGCTCTAAGTATCAAAGAAAGCTGCTGATATCCAGATCCCTGGATATTATCAATATCAATCAGCCAGTTGCTCCTTTCTGAAAAGAATCCTTTCTTTTATTCTTTTTGCTGACAGTGTATAACTTTGTTAGAGAAAGAGAATAGTATACATATTTCTGATTCAGATACTTTCACTGTTGTAGCTGTATGGCCTTAGGCTAATAGTCTGAAGGATTTATTATGATATATAAGAAACTTGCATTTATTTTATCTTTTGAGCTTCTATGACAAACACTACGTATGAGGTAAAATTTTACATTTTTTCATCAAAACTTTTACTGCCAAATACCAAGCTATTTCAGTTATTAGAAGTTTCTGTATCTGTAGAGCTCAAAGCTAATTCAACTGGCACAGGCAATATAAAAGCAAATACCATGCATCTCCCACTAAGTTAAGTTTTGTATTTCTAATCATCATTATTTCAGTATAACCTGAAATTGGTGGCCTGCTTTAGGTTGAATTGCCAACAGAAAATACTTGTTTAAAAAGTTCTGGTTTCTTAGCACACCTTACGCATAGTTGAGGCCTATGGCACTCATGGAGAAGAAGTGGGAAGTGAGGTAAAGTGGAAAAAAGAATTTAGACACAGAAAAGATAAGCTGACTGAGGAAGTGTCATGAAGCACTTGGCATATCTTCTTGAGTAAAACAAATATAAGAAATTTTTGAAGATTGCTTACTTTCTAGTGAGAAATATCCAAACTTTTTCACTCCCTTTCCTTATTAACATGAATTTCTAAGAAACTCTAATGTGATTGCTTCCTGCTTTCCTCCAGTTATGTATTCGTAGACCTCTGACCCTCATTCAGGAGAACAAAGCTACCACTTTCTAAAAATTACCCAGGACTACTGTAACTTTGACATTGTTACTTATAAGGCCATGTATTACAGTGAAAATGGTCTAATAGAAAATGAATCAATACGTGGTGGGATTTTGGTAAAATAGAATGGTGCCTAAAATTAAGTTTTCGAAGAACCAGTGATTACAGCAGATGATGCCTAAAACAGATGAAATGAAAGTTGATATAAAATAATTGATATAAAATAATTTGGGCCAGGCTCAGTGGCTCACACCTCTAATCCCAGCCTTTGGGAGGCCGAGGAGGGCAGATCTACTGAGGTCAAGAGTTTGAGACCAGCCTGGCCAACATGGTGAAACCCCTTCTGTACTAAAAATACAAAATTAGCTGGGCATGGTGGCATGCGCCTGTAATTCCAGCTACTCAAGAGGCTGAGGCAGAAGAATTACTTGAACCTGGGAGGTGGAGGTTGCAGTGAGCCGAGATTGTGCCATTGCACTCCAGCCTGGGCAAAAAAGAGTGAAACTCCGTCACAATAAAAAAAAAAAAAAAGGAATTTTGAATATATAATTATGGCTCTATACATATGTATGCATCATAAACACATGTGTATAGATGTGTACCTATATTAGGAACACATATGTACAAAAAAGTTTAGAAGCAAACGGACATGAATAACTTAATAGCTGCTTTTGCTGGGTTGTGGTATGAGAGGGACCTGCCACCACGCCCGGCTACGTTTTTGGATTTTTAGTAGAGATGGGGTTTCACCACATTAGCCAGGATGGTCTCGATCTCTTGACCTCATGATCCACCTGCCTCGGCCTCCCAAAGTGCTGGGATTATAGGCGTGAGCCACGGCGCCCGGCCTAAATTGGCTAGTTTTAGGTCATTAAAAGGATCTAAATTGAGCATCAAGAAAGACTACAATGTTTCAAAAACTAGAAAAAATAAATGTTTTCCAGGCTTTCAATGGCCACCGTCTAAATCCTTCACACAAACACACTCACACACGCTCACAATATACATAACCCCATGGCATTCACAAGGAAACAGCAATCCTTTATGCCAGGGATTCTCAAGCTCCTGTCTGAGGGCCAAATCCAGGCTAGCTCCTGTTATTGTGCGGTCTTATGAGATAAAAATGGATTTTACATTTTCGAGGGGTTGTCATAGCAGGGGCCAGGGTTGGGGGTTGGGGCAAAGAAGAGTATGTGACAGAGACTGTATATGGTCCTAATATTCACTCCATGGCCTTTTGCAGGAAAAGTTTGCCAGTCCTTTCCCTATTTCCAAGTACACTTCTGGAATTTCTGTAGATCTTAGAAAAACCAGAAAGACCCTTTGCCCTGGACTTTGTTAAAAGGAAAGAAAGTCATTGATATGTTGGGAGTTTACAGTATAATGTGAAGACAGTTTTTCATATATTCCTATATCCTGACCTTTCAATTCTGAGAACTGTAGAGGGCCTTACTTAGATTAATAGAAAAAGAAAAAGCAATAAAATGATCTGAATAGACACTGCTCAAAAAGAAGACAAACATATGGCTAACAAATATATGAAAAAATATTCAACATTACTTATCATCAGGGGAATGCAAATCAAAACCACAGTGAAGTATCATCTCACCCCAATTAGGATGGCTATTATCAAAATACAAAAGATAGCAAATGCTGGTGAGGATGCAGAGAAAAGGTCACTCATACACTGTTGGTGGGACCGTAAACTAGTAAAGCCACCATGGAAAACAGTATGGAGTTTCCTCAAAAAATTACAAATAGAACTACCATATGATCCAGAAATCCCACTACTGGGCACTTATCTGAAGGAAAGAAAATCAGTGTATCAAAGAGACATCTGTATCCCCACATTTATTGCAGCACTATTTACAATAGTCAAGATATGGAATCAACCTAGGTGTCCAATAACTGATGACTATAGTTATTCCAATATATACATAATGGAATACTATTCAACCATAAAGAGAATGAAATCCTGTCATTTGTGGTAACATGAATGGAACTGGAGGACCTTACGTTAAGTGAAATAAGCATGTGGAAGCTAAAAAATGTTGATCTCATAGAAGTAAAAAGTAGAACAGAAGATACAAGAGACCGGGAAGGGCAGGGGGTAGGGGGATAGAGAGAGATTTGTTAAAATATACAAAATTACAGACAGATGAGAGGAATAAGTTCTAGTCTTCTACTGTACTGCAGAAGACTATAGCTAACAATAATATGTAGTTTCAGAAGGCTAGAAGGAAACTATTGAATGTTCTCAAACTAAAAAATGATCAATGTTTGAGGTGATGGATATGCTAATTACCCTGATCTGATCATCATATTTTATATGTATTGAAATATCACTAGGACCCTAGGGAAATGAACAATTACTGTCTATTTTTAAAAACTTAGAAGTATTTAAGTTAAAATATAAGTTATTGACATATTTTAAGAAGCATTTTTTGTTATTTTAACATATTTAAGATAATGGAGGCAATTTTTGTAGGATGTTTCCAGATAGAGGTTTTGTTCATAACCAGAGAAAACTATACCTGATTAGCAGAATTCATTTGTTTTCAAAAATCATTCCTTCTTTAAAAGTTATTCCTTTAAGGAGATTCACGATGATTTCAAACTATGCTGCTCTTCAAGTTTATTTAGGAAACTTCATATGAATAGAGAGTGCAAGGTTAAACTGCAGCCAAACTGGAATTTCCATAATTGTCCAAGAAATGGAGTTCAATGCGGAGGCCCACACAGAACATATCACACAAAGAACAGACAACATAATTGCAGCAATGACTGGGAAGAAAGAATATGCACATGTGGTACGAAGTGCAGGGGTGACAATCTGAATTACAAAATCGTGCTATAGATCAAAATAGACTTAATATCCAAACAAACAGACAGACATTATTCTTTTCAGTGTGAGCAACATTTGGCTCCAAGCTAGAAGCAGAAAGCATGCAGAGACGGATTATCTGTAACTTATTAAGAAGGCTAAGATGTCTTCATTGACTCCTACCCTGACAGGAGAGAACATAGTTTAGGTGCCGATGACTAAATATTCTTAATCCTTGTCTCACAAAACAGTCACATCACCAGAACTGCCACACTGAGAGACAAGGCGTTAGATTTCCCTATTCAAAGAAAAATTCCCCAACCAACTGCTGAAGGAAAGAAAAATAGGTAGTAGCCCACTGAGTACACTCACGTACAACTTTATGGAAAACTGAAGAGAACAGAGACTCATCAATCAATCAGACCTAAAGGCATTCCAGAATACATCAGCATGATCAAGCAGCAGTGTTGGCAAGAGCACAATTATACACTGGGAAGGGCAACCGATCCTCCTGCTAGGATTTTACCAAGGAAATCCTTAGGCTGGGTTTGTATTACGCTACTGTGGATAACTCTGGGTTTTGGTCCACACAGTTTAACATATGAATGCATGACTGAAGTGACAAATCAATTGGCAATCCAATCACTCATCCAGTAGTAATTCAGTAGAAGTGGATTAAGGGAGGGTCTGCCACATTCTAGGCACTACACTACGGTGTTAGGACTACAGAGATGGGTGAGAAGAGTCCCTTCTCTTAAGAAGTTCACCGAATAGGCCGGGCGCGGTGGCTCAAGCCTGTAATCCCAGCACTTGATCAGCACGGGCGGATCACGAGGTCAGGAGATTGAGACCATCCTGGCTAACACGGTGAAAACCCATCTTTACTAAAAAATACAAAAAAACTAGCAGGGCAAGGTGGCAGGCGCCTGTAGTCCCAGCTACTCGGAAGGCTGAGGCAGGAGAATGGCATGAACCCGGGAGGTGGAGCTTGCAGTGAGCCGAGATCCAGCCACTGCACTCCAGCCTGGGCGGCAGACCAAGACTCTGTCTTAAAAAAAAAAAAAAAAGAAGTTCACAGAATAACAAAAAGATGGTTGTGGACACAAATAGCCACCATCCTATACCAAAGTACCACATAAGAGAATGCACAAAGTGCTGCATGATTATGGAACAAGAGGAACAGAACCACAAGTTTTGGATGGGAACCTATAGGAAATTGAGTGGCTCAGTGGGTCTGAAGTTGTAATTGAGGTTTCTCTGGCGAACAAGTGTGGGCTAAAATTGCATGGCAAGAGAAAGGGCTTAGTGTATTCCTACAGTAAACCACTGAGAATCAGCTATACCTTAGAAAGACTCAAGACAAATTGGTCTGGGCAGGGGTTTGGAGAAAGCATGACTGAGCACTATTTACAACTTAATGCTCAGTTTTCGATAAAGAAACCTGGTTGATTTCAAAATGGCCATTTTTTGAATAATCCTAATATTTCATGCTGTAGTCACATTGGTATAGATGTTGATGTGTGTTGTGAAGTGTGTGGTTTGATCTGTACAGCGGTACATACTCTGCATATGTGTTGTGTTACTGTATATGTTCATAAGAATATTTATGTACCTAAAAGTTAAGATCCTATTTGCTTGCTCTGGGATCTGGGACAGCATTTTACCCTATGAGAACATGTTGTTTGTTCCCATTATAATGGCCTTCCGAGTTAGACTGAATTAAAACTCATCAAAATTAGAATCGATGTGTGAGTGCTGCCCATGTGGCAGGTGAGACACAGCTAACGTTTTCTGCTCCAGTTCCAGCTAGCAGTTGGGTTCCATAGTGGATACTGCATGTCTGTCATTGAAAGAGCATTTGAAATTAGGAGCAGGAAAAGTCTACAAAATGAGAAACTATGCTATACTGGAGAACTAGTCTCCATGCTGCCTGATTACCATGAAACTATTGCTTTCTGCTCAACACCACAGGACAAGGTAAACGGTCCTCCCAGCCTGCTGTGAGGAGTCAGAGGAGCTGCAAAAAGACCACACAGATCTGAGAGTTCTGTGGCTGCCCTGGTCCTGATGCCATGCTGCTCTGTATGGACTCTGGCCACATGGACTGCAGAGCCAGGGCCTGTTCCATGGGGCCAGGAGTCAGAAAAAAACTAAAAACAATCAGGGTGGCCCCGGAGAGATTTAGGAATGTGATGAGTAGAGTGTTTGGCACCGTAGCTCAGGGCTGAATCCCTCAGAGGCCATAAGTAGCAAAGCGAAGGAGCAGTCTTCCATCCGAGAAGAGGGCTGTGCAAGGTGGACTCAGGACTGGCACAGAGCAATACAGGGCCTGAAAAAGGCACCACTCAACGCAGGCCTTAGCCCAGCACTTTTAATCATGGGAAGCATACAATTATATTGAAACTATCAGATTGTGAGCACATTCAAAGGTACAGAGGGCTCAACATCAACGTAATAAGAACTAGAGAAGTACCTGAGAAGGTGGCAAGGCACAATCAAGGTAATGTCATCCAAGAAGCAGGTCAGGAACTTAATATCTTGGTGCCATGGCAAGAATGATGCCATTCCTTAGTGAGGAGAAATGAGCAGGGAAGGAGGAAGCAAATGGAGGGGAAATAGAGGAGTAACAGGGAAGAACACATGGGTGTATGTCACAAGTCATTAGCTGGCATTATCTATATCAATAAATGGATATAAATCCTGCATCATAAGGACCAAAAATACTTGAATCAAGGACCTCATTGACAATTGGGCAGACAAGGCACGATGCACACTGAGAGACTGCCATAGCAATGCCACCCAGCTACGAAGCTGATGGCATTAGAGTCTGAGCAGGTGCTACCTTTGTGTGGAAATTTTCAGTTCTACAGATAAGAAGCTCTCAAATCAAAGTCCAGATCTCGCTCTAGCATAAAACCATGCTAAATGCTTACCTTCACTAGGATCTCCATTTCATCTTTAAGGAAATGAGCAATTGGAAGGATAGTCCAGGGAAATAATGAGGTTCACACGGCAATGGGATTTAATTGAGGGAAAAATCAAAATGAACAACCTCTATAAGTAGGATTGTACTTAGCTGGAGTCACTTAAAATGGATCACATATACACTGATCAATTATGATTCAAGGAGTCCAAAGTCATTTCATTCCCTGGAACTCTGACTTCTTCCAATGTTTCATGTGGAGAGATACTGATGCAAGCACGGCCTTACTTTTTAACAAATTTACTCTGAAGATAGGACACAATTTTTTCAGCCCCAATCTGTAATTCACTTAGGCTCCTTGTTACTTCTAGTCATGCAACTAAATTAAGTAGGGAAAAGAGTCTCCAAGCACGGACAGCAGTTGATGGGAGGAATAATAGAATAGGGACCAGAAAGACAGCTTTGGTTAGGGTAGGAGTTGCAGTATTTTCCAAATCTGTCAGCCTCACAATGTGATGTTTCAGTAGGGGTTGAGTCATGACTCCATTTCAATTATTCCACAAAAGAAAGAAAATTGTACGTGACAGTACACCATGAACCTCTACAGTAGCTAAATCTGCGAATAGAGAGGGCTGGAGTTGTGTGCTTTACAGGTAATGTGGGAAAGGACACTCCACAGTTTGAAATTCAGGGGTGCTGCGTGTTGCTCTGTGTGTGTGTGTGTGTGTGTGTGTGTGTGTGACAGAGAGAGAGGGAGAAGAAGGAGGAGGAGGAGGGAGAAGAGGAACAAGAGGAAGAGGAGGGAGAAGAGAGACAGAAGAGGGACAGGAACCAAGAGAGGAGAGTGGAGAGATGGCGGAGAGAGAGAAGATAGAGCAAAGACACAGACCCAGAAGTACAAACAATTCTGGTGACATTGCAGATGGTGTATTATCACTAATGATCTCTATGTCATCCTGCTAATTCAGGAATAAATTATACTACTAATAATAACATCATCATCATCATCATAATTATTAACATCTGAACAGAGACTAATGGCTGGACGTTGAAGAAATATAATTGTGAGACAGTAAGTATCATTATATTTGATGAGGTAGGTGAAATGTTGAAGGAATTAGGGTATCCTCAGTCTGCATACTACAGAGCAGTTAGTTTTCCTTTTGAAAGGAATGTCTAATTCAGGCAAACTCAATATATGAGTAAGATTTCCCATTTCTGAAACAATGCCTGGTAAGGAGTAGGTGCTCAATAAATATTTGTTATTTCATGATTCCTGCACTGGAGGGAGGCGTCAGCCTGAGTCTCCCTGACTGGATAGAAATGCGCATGCTCAGGCCACATGCGTCCTGCTTAATCGCTTGCACACTCTTTCTTTAGAAGCAAACTTGAACTCAGCCCGAGGGCGGACTTGCTCTTCTCAAGTAAGAGTGACAGAGTTCGCAGGTGCCTCATGCCTGTAATCCCAGCACTTTGGGAGGCCACGGCGGGTGAATCACGAGGCTAGGAGTTTGTGACCAGCTTGACCAACATGGTGAAACCCCGTCTGTACTAAAAATACAAAAATTAGCCGGGCGTGGTGGCACATGCCTGTAATCCCAGCTACTCAGGAGGCTGAGGCAGGAGAATCACTTGAACCTGGGAGGTGGAGATTGCAGTGGGCCGAAATCGCGCCACTGCACTCCAGCCTGGGTGACACTGCAAGACTCAGTCTCAAAAAAAAAAAAAAAAAAAGTGACAGACTCATGTTAGATGAAGTGAAACATGACAAAGGAGACTTCAGACCCTTAGTCAAGTCCCAGGAAAGTCCCTGAAAGACAGTGCCTCAAACCTTCAGAGCAAAATACCCTTCCCAGCCCTGGTTTGTCCATTGACACCACGAGGCAGAGTTTTTCTCTTGACCTCTAAGCTTCTCCAAGGGCTTTCCTCTCTGTGCTTCAGGCATCTGACAGCCAGCTCCCACGGCAAAAACAGACGAAGTTCTACTTGTTCACCAGATGTTCCTTCTTTTCACTGAAATGTCTTTTTTTTTTTTTTTTTTTTTTCCCAACTCCTGACTTTAAGCTGAAATATTGAGTGATCTATATGAGAAAACTGAATATTCAATTACAGGAAAATTAAAAGTATGAAATAACTTGGCTACTAATTTGGATCTGGCAGTGTGTCTTTTCCATACTCTTCAAGTGCAGAAGCCAGTGCTCTGCAAGCATCATCTGCTCCACACCCAGGTGCAGATGGGGACAAGTGTTAGGACTTTGAGGAACATAACCATAGGTGAGAGGATCATAAACCAGGAGTCCTAGAAATGGTGGCAGGTGAATTGGAAAAGAAAACTGTAATGTTCTCCTAAAGGAAGAATTTTCTATGCATAAAACTACTGACAAAAGTCACAGGGAAGTATGAGATTTGACTACATGAAAAAACCCAGAAAATATCATAACAAAATTAATAACAAAGAGTAGACTTTAAAAAGTGTAACAACATGAAAATTAGCCAATAGCAATACCCCTGACACATAAAGGACACTTACAAATCAGTTTTTAATAAGTAACTGTGAAAGTACACAAGCAGATGGATGAAGAGGGAGAGAGACAGATGAATCTTCTATCATCTATC
>NC_045438.1:155936003-155936511 GCF_002776525.5 Piliocolobus tephrosceles
TATCTATCTATCATCTATCTATCTATCTATCTATCTATCTATCTATCTATCTATCTATCTATGTATCATCTATCTTTCTCTCTATTTGTCTATCTACCTACCTACCTACCCATTTTAGGCCATTTGGGATGCCATAACAAAATAGTATAAAACGGGTAGCTTATAAAAACCAGAAATTTATTTCCCACGGTTCTGGAGGCTGGGAAATTCAAGATCTTGCTGCAAGATCTTGGTTCGAGCAGATATGGTGAGGGCCTACCTCCTCATAGATGGTATCTTTTCACTGTATCCTCCAGTGAAAGGGGTAAACAAGCTTTATAAAAGGTTCTCTTTTATAAAGAGACTAATCCTATCCTCATCATCTAACAAAGTTCTCATCTAATACCATCAGCCTGAAGGCTGAGATTTTGACATATGAATTTGGAAACTGGGAAGATACACTCAGACCCTAGCCTGCTCACTCTATCTATCTATCTATCTATCTATCTATCTATCTATCTATCTATCT
>NC_045438.1:155936521-155961523 GCF_002776525.5 Piliocolobus tephrosceles
TCTATCTATCTATCTATCTATCTATCTATCTATCTATCTATCTATCTATCTTCTATGTATCTATCTATATATATATCTATCTGTGTATCTATCTGTCTGTCTATCTATCATGTAAGAACATATTATTGGCTGGAATCATGGAATCCAAACTGGAAGCAATCTCAGAGATCAATCCTAATATATATTCTTGGTATTTTTTCTTTCCCAGTCTTCCAAAATACCTCGCATCTTCACCTTGTTGCGGGAAGTCAGGGACGCTGAACAGCGGGACGGGTTGGAGCCATGGCAGAGGAACATAAATTGTGAAGATTTCATGGACATTTATCAGTTCCCAAATAATACTTTTATAATTTCTTATACCTGTCTTTACTTTAATCTCTTAATCCTGTTATCTTTGTAAGCTGAGGATGTACATCACCTCAGGACCACTGTGATAATTGTGTTAACTGTATAAATTGATTGTAAAACATGTGTGCTTGAACAATATGAAATCAGTGCACCTTGAAAAAGAACAGAATAACAGCTATTTTTAGGGAACAAGGGAAGACAACCATAAGGTCTGACTGCCTGTGGGATTGGGCAAAAAGAGCCACATTATTCTGCTTGCAGAGAGCCTATAAATGGACCTGCAAGTAGGAGAGATATTGCTAAATTCTTTTCCTAGCAAGGAATATTAATATTAATACCCTGGGAAAGGAAAGTATTCCTGGGGGGAGGTCTATAAATGGCCGCTCTGGGAGTGCCTGTCCTATGCGTTTGAGATAAGGACTGAGATATGCCCTGGTCTCCTGCAATACCCTCAGGCTTACTAGGGTGGGGAAAAAAACTCCACCCTGGTAAATTTGTGGTCAGACTGATTCTCTGCTCTTGAACCCTGTTTTCTGTTAAGATGTTTTTCAAGACAATATGTGCACTGCTGAACATAGACCCTTATCAGTAGTTCTGCTTTTGCCCTTTGTCCTATTCCCTCAGAAGCATGTGATCTTTGTTCTGTTTTTTGCCCTTTGCAGCATATGATCTTTGTGCCTACTCTCTGTTATTACATCCCCTCCCCTTTTGAAACCCTTAATAAAAAACTTGCTAGTTTGAGGCTTGGGTGGGCATCACAGTCCTACCAATATGTGACGTCACCCTCAGCCACCCAGCTGTAAAATTCCTCTCTGTATACTGTCTCTCTTTATTTCTCAGCTGGCCACACTTATGAAAATAGAAAGAACCTATGTTGAAATATTGGGGGTGGAATCCCCTGATATCACCTCTGTCTTCATACCACCCACATTCCTTCTTCCTGCCTCACACTCATTGAACAACTTTGCCTCACACATTACAGAGAACACTGAAGGACTCAGAAGAGAGCTGTCACTCCTTTTCATCATTGCATCTCAAACTCTCTGCCTGTGCTTCTGGCAAGTCTGCCTTCGCCCCTGATCCAAGAGCAGAGATGTGTGAAGGGATGTGCTGCAGAGGATGCAGGCTCCTGCTCCAGTCAAGGGCCCGGCCCTTCCTGCCTTCTCCAGGGAATGGCTTGAAACTTCTCTGCTGTAAAATCAACTTCTCCCAACAAAGAAACCCATGAGCTAGTGTTTTTTTAATTTTAAAAAATATGCTTTAACCACTATCTCATCAAAACACTCATCTCTTGTCTTTTAGGAGACCAGACTTTCCTGGTTTTCCCTCTAGCTCCTTTTCAGGCTCCCTCTTGTTCAGCCTCTAAGGCAGGAGCACCCCAGGGCCAGGTCTTTGAAGCTTTTCTTTTCTTAACCTTCTCCCAGGGGACCATATCCAGTGTCATGGCTTTAAATACCATCCATTATGGGTTAAATTGTGTTCCTTAAAGGATGTTGAAGTTGTAAACCTTAATACCTGTGAATGTGATCTTATTTGGAAATAGGGTATTTGTTGATATAATTGAGTTAAGATAAGATCATAAGAGTGAACCCTTATTCAAAAACTGGTCTCCTTACAAGAAGAGGGAAATTTAAACACAGAGATGGAAAGAGAGAAAATGGAGGTGGAAATTGGTCAAAAATGCCAGTTGGAAGCTGGAGGTGAAAAGTGGTCAAAAAATGCCAAGGAAGCTAAGAGAAAAGCATGGAACAGATTCCCGTTTAGTGCCTTGAGAGAGCATTGTCCTGCCAATACCTTAATTTTAGACTTCCAGCCTCCAGAATGGTGAGATAATACATTTTGGTTGTTTGCGGTACTTCATTATTGTAGCCAAATACACAATCTATATACTATTAATTCTCAGATGTTATATCCAGCCCAGACTAACTCTAACTCTTTTTTTTTCTTTTATTTTCTTTTTTTGATATGGAGTCTCACTTTGTCATCCGGGCTGGAGTGCCGTGGTGCAATCTTGGTTCACTGCAACCCCCGCCTCCTGGGTTCAAGTAATTCTCCTGCCTCCGACTCCTGAGAAGATGGAATTGCAGGCACGTGCCACCATGCCCAGATAATTTTTGTATTTTTAGTAGAGATGGAGTTTCATCATGTTGGCCAGACTGGTCTCAAACTCCTAACCTCAGGTGATCCATCTGCCTCAGCCTCCCAAAGTGCTAGGTTTACAGGCATGAGCCACTGCACCTGGCCCTGACTAACTCTTAACTCGCCATTGCATATCTGATTGTCCGCTTGGTATATCTTTAAATTTCTAATTGGAATCTCAAAGCAGAAATCACGATTTCCGTTCTGCAATGTGATTTCTTTCCAATTTTCCCTTATTGGTAAATACCCCATGATTCACCCACTTACTGATGATAACAACTTAGGAGTCATTTTTGATTCTCTCTTTCTTTTATTCTACATCCAATATACACATAAGCAAGTCTTGTCAACTTTACTTCCCAAAGAGATTCTAGATATGTCCACCTTCTTCCATCCTGACTGCTTCCACCCTATGAGGAACCATCAGCATCATCTCCTATCTGGACTCCTGCCACTGAAATAACTGGTGTTTCTGCTTTCACTGCAGTCTGCCCTTACAAAAGATGATTTTGAAAAATAAATAGTCCAAGTGTAGTCCCTTCCCTGCTGAAAGCCTCCAGTCCAATCTCTCTACCCTGGTTTTGTTTTGTTTGTTTTTTGTTTTTTTTTGGAGATGGAGTTTCGCTCTTGTTGCCCAGGTTGGAGTGCAATGGTGCAATCTTGGCTCACTGCAACCTCTGCCTCCCGGGTTCAAGCAATTCTCCTGCCTCAGCCTCCCGAGTAGCTGGGATTACAGGCATGCGCCACCATTTCTGGCTAATTTTGTATTTCTTTTTTCTTTCTTTTTTTTTTTTTTTTAGTAGAGATGGGGTTTCACCATGTTGGTCAGGCTGGTCTCGAACTCCTGACCTCAGGTGATCCACCCCTCTCAGCCTCCCAAAGTGCTGGGATTACAGGTGTGAGCCACCACGCCCGGCCAACCTCTCTACACTGTTCTTTAAGACTCTTCACAGCTCCTCCAAAACTCTCTGTTGTCATCTTGTGCTACGCTCTTCTCTGCCCTGTCCTCTCCAGCCACACTTGCCCTATTTCTGTTCAGCAAAACTCAAAGCTTTTCTTATTGTAAGGCCTGTACACTGACTTCTCCCTCTACCCAGCATGATTTCCCCCAGATTATTCCATGGCTGTCTCCTTATTATTCAGATTTTAATTAACAGTCTCTCAATTGTGTCATCCTGCTTTAATCATTGTCAAATCACTAGAACCAGCTAATAAGTTCTTATTTATCTCCTGCCTTCCTTTAATCTATTGTGAATTGCATGAGATAAAGTCTTACGTAGTCTTGTTCCTTGTTATATTCCTAGATTCTACAACAGTGCATGACCAAGAGTACTTGGTAAGTAGCTTTTGTATGAATAAATTAACCCACTGAAGTCCCACTTCATTTTTTTAATCCACTGCAGCCCCACTTCATTTTTTTTTAAATTATTTTACTTTAAGTTCTAGGGTACATGTGCATAACGTGCAGGTTTGTTACATATGTATGCATATGTCATGTTGGTGTGCTGCACACGTTAACTCGTCATTTACATTAGATATATCTCTTAATGCTATCCCTCTCCACTCCCCCTAGCCCCTGGCAGGACCCGGTGTGTGATGTTCCTGACCCTGTGTCCAAGTGTTCTCATTGTTCAATTCCCATCTATGAGTGAGAAAATGCAGTGTTTGGTTTTCTGTCCTTGCAATATTTTGCTGAGAAGGATGGTTTCCAGCTGCATCTGTGTCCCTATAAAGGACATGAACTCATCCTTTTTATGGCTGCATAGTATTCCATGGTATATATGTGCCACATTTTCTTAATCCAGTATATAATTAATGGACATTTGGGTTGGTTCCAAGTCTTTGCTATTGTGAATAGTGCCGCAATAAACATACATGTGCATGTGTTTTTATAGCAACATGATTTATAATCCTTTGGGTATATGTCCACTAATGGGATGGCTGGGCCAAATGGTATTTCTAGTTCTAGATCCTTGAGGAATCACCACACTGTCTTCCACAATGGTTGAACTAGTTTACAGTCCCACCAACAGTGTACAAGTACATCCTCTCCAGTATCTGTTTTTTCCTGACTTTTTAATGATGGCCATTCTAACTGGTGTGAGATGGTACCTCACTGTGGTTTTGATTTGCATTTCTCTGATGCCCATTGGTGATGAGCATTTTTTCATGTGTCTGTTAGCTGCATAAATGTCTTCTTTTGAGAAGTGTCTGTTCATATCCTTCGCCCACTTTTTGATGGGGTTGCTTGATTTTTTCTTGTAAATTTGTTTAAGTTCTTTGTAGATTCTGGATATTAGCCCTTTGTCAGATGGGTAGATTGTAAAAATTTTCTCCCATTCTGTAGGTTGGCTATTCACTTTGATGGTAGTTTCTTTTGCTGTGCAGAAACTCTTTAGTTTAATTAGATCCCAGTTGTCAATTCTGGCTTTTGTTGCCATTGCTTTTGGTGTTTTAATTATAAAGTCCTTGCCCATGCCTATGGCCTGAATGGTATTGCCTGGGTTTTCTTCTAGGTTTTTTATGGTTTTAGGTCTGACATGTATGTCTTTAATCCATCTTGAATTGACTTTTGTGTAAGGAAGGGATCCAGTTTCAGCATTCTACATATGGCTAGCCAGTTTTCCCAGCACCATTCATTAAATAGGGAATCCTTTCCCCATTTCTTGTTTTTGTCAGGTTTATCGAAGATCAGATGGTTGTAGATGTGTGGTATTATTTCTGAGGGCTCTGTTCTGTTCCATTGGTCTGTATCTCTGTTTTGGTACCAGTACCATGCTGTTTTGGTTACTGTAGACTTGCAGTATAGTTTGAAGTCAAGTATTGTGATGCCTCCAGCTTTGTTCTTTTGGCTTACGATTGTCTTGGAAATGTGGGCTCTTTTTGGTTCCATATGAACTTTAAAGTAGTTTTTCCCAGTTCTGTGAAGAAAGTCATTGGTAGCTTGATGGGGATGGCACTGAATCTATAAATTACCTTGGGCAGTATGGCCATTTTCATGATGTTGACACTTCCTATCCATGAGCTTGGAATGTTCTTCTATTTGTTTGTGTCCTGTTTTATTTTGTTGAGCAGTGGTTTGTAGTTCTTCTTGAAGAGGTCCTTCACATCCCTTGTAAGTTGGATTCCCAGGTATTTTATTCTCTTTGAAGCAATTGTGAATGTGTGTTCACTCATGATTTGGCTGTCTGTTTGTTATTGGTGTATAGGAATGCTTGTGATTTTTGCACATTGATTTTGTATCCTGAGGCTTTGCTGAAGTTGCTTATCAGCTTAAGGAGATTTTGAGCTAAGACGATGAGGTTTTCTAAATATACAATCATGTCATCTGCAAACAGGACACTTTGACTTCTTCTTTTCCTAATTGAATACCCTTTATTTCTTTCTCTTGCCTGACTGCCCTGGCCAGGACTTCCAACACTATGTTGAATAGGAGTGGTGAGAGAGGGCATCCCTGTCTTGTGCCAGTTTTCAAATGGAATGCTTCCAGTTTTTGCCCATTCAGTATGATATTGGCTGTGGGTGTGTCATAAATAGCTCTTATTAGTTTGATATACGTACTCTCAATACCTAGTTTATTGAGAGCTTTTAGCATGAAGGGCTGTTGGATTTTGTCAAAGGCCTTTTCTGCATCTATTGAGAAAATCATGTGGTTTTTGTCGTTGGTTCTGTTTATATGATGGATTACATTTATTGATTTGTGTACATTGAACCAGCCTTGCATCCCAGGGATGAAGCCAACTTGAGCATGATGGATAAGTTTTTGATGTGCTGCTGAATCCGTTTTGCCAGTATTTTACTGAGGATTTTTGCATCGATGTTCATCAGGGATATTGGTCTAAAATTTTCTTTTTTTGTTGTGTCTCTGCCAGGTTTTGGTATCGGGATGATGTTGGCCTCATAAAATGAATTAGGCAGGATTCCCTCTTTTTCAATTGATTGGAATAGTTTCAGAAGGAATGGTACCAGCTCCTCTTTGTACCTCTGGTAGAATCCGGCTGTGAATCCATCTGGTCCTATACTTTCTTTGGTTGGTGAGCTATTAATTATTGCCTCAATTTCAGAACCTGTTATTGCTCTATTCAGGGATTCAACTTCTTCCTAGTTTAGTCTTGGAAAGGTGTATGTGTCCAGGAATTTATCCATTTCTTCTAGATTTTCTAGTTTATTTGTGCAGAGGTGTTTATAGTATTCTCTGATGGTAGTTTGTATTTCTGTGGGATTGGTGTTGATATCTCCTTTACCATTTTTTATTGCGTCTATTTGATTCTTCTCTCTTTTCTTCTTTATTAGTCTTGCTAGTGGTCTATCAATTTTGTTGATCTTTTCAAAAGACCAACTCCTGGATTCATTGACTTTTTGAGGGTTTTTTGTGTCTCTATCTCCTTCAGTTCTGCTCTGATCTTAGTTGTCTGTTGCCTTCTGCTAGCTTTTGAATGTGTTTGCTCTTCCTTCTCTAGTTCTTTTAATTGCGATGTTAGGGTGTCAACTTTAGATCTCTCCTGCTTTCTCTTGTGGGCATTTAGTGCTATGAATTTCTCTCTACACACTGCTTTAAATGTGTCCCAGAGATTCTGGTATGTTGTGTCTTTGTTCTCATTGGTTTCAAAGAACATCTTTATTTCTGCCTTCATTTTGTTATGTACCCAGTAGTCATTCAGGAGCAGGTTGTTCAGTTTCCATGTATTTGAGCAGTTTTGAGTGAGTTTCTTAATCCTGAGTTCTAGTTTGATTGCCCTGTGGTCTGAGAGACAGTTTGTTATAATTTCTGTTCTTTTGCATTTGCTGAGGAGTGCTTTACTTCCAACTATGTGGTCAGTTTTGGATTAAGTATGATGTGGTGCTGAGAAGAATGTATATTCTGTTGATTTGGGATGGAGAGTTCTGTAGATGTCTATTAGGTCCACTTGTTGCAGAGCTGAGTTCAATTCCTGGATATCCTTGTTAACTTTCTGTCTTGTGGATCTGTCTAACATTGACAGTGGGTTGTTAAAGTCTCCCATTATTATTGTATGCGAGTGTAAGTCTCTTTTTAGGTCTCTCAGGACTTGCTTTATGAATCTGGGTGCTCCTGTATTGGGTGCATATATATTCAGGAAAGTTAGCTTTTCTTGTTGAATTGATCCCTTTACCATTATGTAATGGCCTTCTTTGTCTCTTTTGATCTTTGTTGGTTTAAAGTCTATTTTATCAGAGACTAGGATTGCAACCCCTGCTTTTTTTGTTTTCCATTTGCTTGGTAGATCTTCCTCCATCCCTTTATTTTGAGCCTATGTGTGTCTCTGCATGTGAGATGGGTCTCCTGAATACAGCACACTGATGGGTCTTGACTCTTTATCCAATTTGCCAGTCTGTGTCTTTTAACTGGAGCATATAGCCCATTTACATTTAAGCTTAATATTGTTATGTGTGAATTTGATCCTGTCATTATGATGTTAGCTGGTTATTTTGCTTATTAGTTGATGCAGTTTCTTCCTAGTGTTGATGGTCTTTACAATTTGGCATGTTTTTGCGGTGACTGGTACCGGTGTTTCCTTTCCATATTTAGTGCTTCCTTCAGGAGCTCTTGTAAGGTAGGCCTGGTGGTGACAAAATCTCTCAGCATTTGTTTGTCTGTAAAGTATTTTATTTCTCCATTACTTATGAAGCTTAGTTTGGCTGGATATGAAATTCTGGGTTGAAAATTCTTTTCTTCAAGAATGTTGACTGTTGGCCCCCACTCTCTTCTGGCTTGCAGAGTTTCTGCTGAGAGATCCACTGTTAGTTTGATGGGCTTCCGTTTATGGGTAACCCCACCTTTCTCTCTGGCTGCCCTTAACATTTTTTCCTTCATTTCAACTTTGGTGAATCTGACAATTATTTGTCTTGGAGTTGCTCTTCTCGAGGAGTATCTTTGTGGCATTCTCTGTATTTCCTGAATTTGAATGTTGACCTGCCTCGCTAGGTTGGGGAAGTTCTCCTGGATGATATCCTGAAGAGTGTTTTCCAACTTGGTTCCATTCTCCCCATCACTTTCAGGTATACCAATCAACCATAGATTTGGTCTTTTCACATAGTCCCATATTTCTTGGAGGCTTTGTTCATTTCTTTTTACTTTTTTCTCTAAACTTCTCTTCTTACTTCATTTCATTCATTTGGTCTTCAATCACTGATACCCTTTCTTCCATCAAATAGGCTACTGAAGCTTGTGCATGCATCACATAGTTCTCATGCCATGGTTTTCAGCTCCATCAGGTCATTTAAGGACTTCTCTACACTGTTTATTCTAGTTAGCCATTTGTCTACTCTTTTTTCAAGGTTTTTAGCTTCTTTGTGATGGGTTCAAACATCCTTCTTTAGCTCAGAGAAGTTTGTTATTACCAATCCTCTGAAGCCTTCTTCTCTCAACTTGTCAAAGTCATTCTCTGTCCAGCTTTGTTCCATGGCTGGCAAGGAGCTGAGTTCCTCTGGAGGAGAAGAGGCACTCTGATTTTTATAATTTTCAGCTTTTCTGCTCTGGTTTCTCTGCATCTTTGTGGTTTTATCTACCTTTGGTCTTTGATGATGATGACATACAGATGAGGTTTTGATGTGGATGTCCTTTCTGTTTGTTAGTTTTCCTTCTAACAGTCGGGACCCTCAGCTGCAGGTCTGTTGGAGTTTGCTGGATGTCCACCCCAGACCCTGTTTGCCTGGGTATCACCAGGGGAAGCTGCAGAACAACAGATGTTGCTGCCTAATCCTTCCTCTGGAAGCTTTGTCTCAGAGGGGCACCCAATCTTATGAGGTGTCGGTCATCCCCCTACTGGGAGGTGTCTCCCAGTTAGGCTACTCGGGAGGTCAGGGACCCACTTGAGGAGGCAGTCTGTCCTTTCTCAGATCTCAAACTCCATGCTGGGAGAGCCACTACTTTCTTCAAAGCTGTCAGACACGGACATTTAAGTCTGCAGAAGTTTCTGCTGGCTTTTGTTCAGCTATGCCCTGACCCAGAGGTGGAGTCTACAGAGGCAGGCAGGCCTCCTTGAGCTATGGTGGGCTGCACCCAATTCGAGCTTCCCGGCCACTTTGTTTACCTACTCAAGCCTCAGCAATGGCTGGTACCCCTCCCCCAACCTTGCTGTTGCCTTGCAGACTGCTGTGCTAGCAGTGAGAGAGGCTCCATGGGCATGGGACCCTCTGAGCTAGGTGTGGGATATAATCTCCTGGTGTGCCGTTTGCTAAGACCATTGGAAAAGTGCAGTATTAGCGTGGGAGTGTCCCAATTTTCCAGGTGCCATCTGTCACGGCTTCCCTTTCCTAGGAAAGGGAATTCCCTGACTCTTTGCTCTTACCAGGTAAGGTGATGCCCCGCCCTGCTCCGTGGGTTGCACCCACTTGTCTGGCAAGCCCCAGTGAGATGAACCCGGTACCTCAGTTGGAAATGCAGAAATCACCCGTCTTCTGTGTCGTTCACACTGGGACCTGCAGACTGGAGCTGTTCCTATTTGGCCATCTTGGCGCCACCCCCAACTTTTTTTGACAGATGAGAATATAGGAATAGTGAGTTCAATATCTTTTCCAGGCTGTGCAGTAATGTTGCAGCCTTTCCCTTGGCAATTCGGTGCTCCCTCCAAGGACACACGTGTTATATATGTCTGGAACTGGACAGTCTGAATCTGTCCATTCAGTTAGTTCATCAATTAACCATTTATAGTGCAGTACCTCCTATGCACCAGACGCTCTGCCCTGTGCTGAGAATATAAAGCTAAATCACAGAAGGCTCCCACCCTTAAGAGTTCAGACAGGTAAACTTCAATAACTATCAATATAAAATAAGTGATGTAGCGAAGGCTACAGTTAACAGCGATGCAATAAGGGAATATTTCCTCCATGTGAGGATGATTAACTAAACCTATCCATAACATTTTGCACACAAAAATTTCTAAATGATTGTTATGACTAGTAAGTAGAAGAGTTTGTCACTCTCCTTTTCATCTGAAGTAGCTTTTCTATCTATGGAGATAATTATCAGTAGGTAGACTCCCACTAATTTGGATGGTTCAGATAGAAATGGCAACAAATAAAAATTGAGTACTTTCTGTATCCTGGGACCTGTTTCTCTTCTTGGCATGCTGATATTTAATTCTCAAATGTCATAACTTTTCCTTTAAGAGAAAAAAACCCACAAATTTCCTCCTGCCTTATACTGAACACAAACATTGTCAGGTAATAATGCAGGGAAGTCCTCAACCACGTAATGATAAGAGGTACACTTAATGAAACTCTGTTAGAGATACTGTTGCCTACAACACATCTATGAAAACCCGTTTTTCACTTTGTGATTCCTGTCAATTCCCAGGGCTGCAAGAGGATGTCTGGAGACCTTGATACAAATCCATGTTAAGTCTCAACTTTCATTCTCACCTGGAGACTGTGTGAGTTTCCTAGGGCTGCTGTCACAGATGACCACAAACTTGGTGCTTTAAACAACAAACTCACCATCTCATAGTTCTGGAGGGTAGGAGGACAGCACCTGTTTTACTAGGCTAAAATCGAGAGTCTGCAGAGGTTCTGAGGGAGAATCCATTCTTTGCCTCCTGCAGTATCTGGTGGCTCCAGCATTCCTTGGCTGTGACCCCATCACTCCAGTCTCTGCCTTTATTATTACATTGCCTCCTCTTCTTCTGTCTGTCATCTTCTGCCTCTGTCTGATAAGAATGCTTGTGATTACATTTAGGCCCATCTGAAGACATTTAACTCACTCATGTCTTCGAAGTCTTTGCCATATAAAATAACACCAGCTGGTCCCAACGATGAGGACATAGACACCTTTTGTAGGGGGTGGGGAAGGGGTCATTACTGAGCCTAGCAGAGATACTATTGATTGTATCAGGTTAACCCTAGTAACAGGTGCTTAATTTAGTCCGTTCTGTTCTGTTCATTTATAGTTCTAACCACAAATGTGCTACATAATTTCTTGGTTATTTGTTTAATATCTCCCATCACTAAACTAAGTTTCTAAAAACAGAAAGCACATTTGTCTTCCTGTCCATTGTGTTTAGCACCATACCTCCATCACCACCCTCATTCCAGTCCACCACAGTTTCTGGCACATAATAGAAACTGAATGAAATTGTTGAATGACAAAAAAATCTTCATTTAAAAGACGAGGTTCAAGTGATTTGCTCAAGTGCATACAACTAGTAAGTGGCAAAGTGTGACCTTGAGTTCCAAACCTATGAGCTCTATTTGCCTTCCTTGGTCTGGTTTCAGCATTTTGATTCTCAAATATCATAACTTTTCCTTTAAAAGAAAAAAAAAAAAAACAAATTTCCTCCTGCCTTGTATTGTACACAAACATTGTCATGTAATAATGCAGGACAATATTTAACTAGATAATGAGAGGTAGGCTTAATGAGAACTCTGTTAGATATACTCTTTCATATAAAACATCCACAAAAACCCATTTTTCACTTTTTAATTCCTGTCACTTCCCAGGACTGCAAGAGGATGCCTGAAGACCTTGATATAAATCCATGTTAAGCCTCAACTTTCATTCTCAGAAGCTCATCCTTTGATATTTATTTATTAATTATTTATTTTGAGACAGAGTCATGCTGTGTCACCAGGCTGGAGTGCAATGGTGTGATCTCGGCTCACTGTAACCTCTGCCTCCCGGGTTCAAGTGATTCTCCTGCCTCAGTCTCCCAGGTGGCTGGTACTACAGGCATGCGCCACCACACCCAGCTAATTTTTATATTCTTAGTAGAGATGGGTTTCACCATGTTGGTCAAGATGGTCTCGATCTTCTGACCTCAAAATCTGCCCGCCTCAGCCTCCCAAAGTGCTGTGATTACAGGCATGAGACGCTGCGCCTAGCCTGATATTTATTTTTTGAAGCTATAAAACCACACCATCCTTAAAATAGGGTTGTAATAATTTTAAAAAATCTTTTCCTAAAGTGTCACAGAGGCTGGGTGTAGTGGTTCACACCTGTAATCCCAGCACTTTGAGAAGCTGAGGTGGGCAGATCACCTGAGGTCAGGAGTTCAAGACCAGCCTGGACAACATGGCAAAACCATGTCTCTACAAAAAGTACAAAACATTTAGCCTGGCATGGTGGCAGGTGCCTGTATCCCAGCTACTTGGGAGGCTAAGGCAGGAGAATTGCTTGAACCTGGGAGGCAGAGGCTACAGTGAGCCAAGATCGCGTCACTGCACTCCAGCCTGGGCCACAGAGCGAAACTCCATCTCAAAAATAAATAAATTAATTAATTAATTTAATTAAATTAATAAAGTGTCACAGGTATTGGAAGACTGCTCGTGAAATCAGCCCAGCTAAAGCAGAATGAAAACTGGTGTTTGATGAAAACAAAAAGCACTAGCTCTTTCTGTCAAGGTTCAGATCAGCATCTAGATCAACATCTATTCTGGTTCTCTTTGCAGGCCGTGCCTTTCAGAGACAAAACCTGGCTACTATCAGGAGTATGTAATATTCTTTTCCCATGTGTACTGCTGTCTGTAAGCATGAAAGGCCAGCTGCAGGGGCGGATGTCACTGGGCAATAGAGAGAGTTTGTGTGTGAGTTTCAAAACTTGATTATAATGTGTTTCTCCTGAGGCAAAACCTTGAGACTTAAAGATGCTAATATAGCTTTTTTTGCCCACTCCCTTCCCTAGTGGAAGAATACCACTTTATGATATTTTTAAAATAAAGCTTTCAAATAAAATGTTTTCACATGTCTGCTTATATAAAATATGTTCACATCTAAACAACAATAATTTCAAAATGAAGTCCCTAGGAACCTGAATTTGAGAACTGCCTAGAAAAAGAAAAGCCCTTAAAAAAAAAGGCCCCAACAAGAATTTGAAAGGGCTTCTAGAAAGCACAGAAAATCCTGGGGAGGGAAAGGAATAGGAGGCATTAGGAGGAAGAAAATAGTCTTAAATCATTATTTCCTTCATAAAATTGAAGACAGTTCTAAATTTTTCAAAGCAGGGAAGGCAAGTTCTTGATGGAAATGAGCAAATGCATGATGATGGATTCCCAGAGGATGGGAAGTAGAACCCATTACATCTCTCTCATGATGAGATGATTCTCCTCAGCTGCTCTGATTCAGCAGCTGCTTTTCTGGTGCTTATCACTAGGAGATGGAGAGAAGTGGATGAACTCAAGGGATTATTTAGGAAATATTTCAACAAAACATAGTGGTGGGTTGAATGTGGTAACACAGACAAATCAGCGGTAGTTTCTTGGCTCACATCATGAGCATTATGTGGGTAGCGGCACCGTGTACTGAGTTGGAAAAATTGGAGATGGTAGATTTTGGTTTGTGGAGAAGTCAAACATAGAAAATTTTAAGTATGAGGTGACTAGAAGACATTTGAATGTGTAAATTTATACTCAAAAGAGATGTGTGAAGGAGAGATGAAAATTGGGAACCGTCAATATTCAGGTGGTATTTACGCATGCGGGAACAGCTGAGGTTGCCCAGGTAAGGAGCATACCCAGAGAAAAAGGTCCAGTCCACAGCTCCAAGAAACTCGATGTTTAGCAGTGAAACAGAGGAAATGCAGTCAGAAAAGGGGCTGGAAATGTTTTCAGAGAGAGTGTGCTTTCCGAGTGTGTCCAGATGATCTCACTTGGGTTTGAGCTCTAGCTCTACCACTCAGCACCTTTGTTGTATGCTTGGGAAAATTATTTAAACTTCTCTAAACTCAAAATCACTTTTGAATTTGGAGAAGTATTATACACATATCCACAACCCTCAAAATGAGCCACTCATAGCTCCCTGAAGCATCTTTGAAAGAGAGAGCAAATTTCTCTTTTGTTTTGATTAAAATAACGTTTCTTAATGTGTAAGGAAATTGATGAGACATCTATCTATGTCTATCTATCTACCCACCTACTTACCTATCTCCATAGATGTTATGTAATGCTCACAAGAATTTTATTCCTGTTTTCAAATGTTTGCTTTACAAGGGAATGATTGACACATTTGCACAATAGGCAGAACAGGATAATGCAGAGATTGATTTATCTGTTCATACCTAAGAATGACTCTCCTTACCAGAGGCACTTGAGAAATGGGGCTCACCTAATCTCGAAGAATTTCAAAAATTTCTTTGGAAAGACCAACTTGTCAGCCAAGGGGATGTCTTGAATAATTTTTTCAGTCAATTCCTGTTTGAGGGGAGAATATACGATGACTTTCCCTGTTACGGGGAAAATTCATCTAATTCATTTCATCTTACATTATTTAGAGGAAAACACAAGATGAAATTGTTTTGATTTCTGGGTATGTTTCCCAAAGCTTTTAAAATACACATTATTTGGGGAGAATAAATTCACTCTCAAGAAAGAAATTTTAAACGTCAAATCCTTTACAGCTGGATGATTTCTAACCTTGACCATGTTTTAGAATCACCCTTTGTATTGCATTTAACAAAATCCTTAGAGTCTTTTTAAAAACCCACTATGTTGCCTCTCTACAGTGTATTAGTTATATACATACTGCTTTAATTTATCAATATGTATTGGCTTGAACAATAATATGAGCAGCCAACAGTGGGTGTGTACATAGAATCTCGATTCTCTCAACAAGTTCTCACTATGCACCCAGGATGGTTTTTAAAAGTCACTAAAGAGGCCGTGCGCGGTGGCTCATGCCTGTAATCCCAACACTTTGGGAGGCTGAGGTGGGCGGATCACAAGGTCAGGAGATCGAGACCACGGTGAAACCCTGTCTCTACTAAAAATACAAAAAATTAGCCAGGCGCTGTCGTGGGCGCCTGTAGTCCCAGCTACTCAGGAGGCTGAGGCAGGAGAATGGCTTGAACCCGGGAGGTGGAGATTGCAGTGAGCCAACATCACGCCACTGCACTCCAGCCTGGGGGACAGAGCGAGACTCCGTCTCAAAAAAAAAAAAAAAAAAAGTCACTAAAGAAAAATAGTTTACCCTCACAGAGTTAACAACAATTTACTTTCTAATATTAATGAAATTCGTATAAGTATCCTTAGTGGCACATAAATTACACTTGTATGTCTTGATGGTGTTATAACTTAGATTCAATGTTCTGTTGGGACTGTGTACTTCAGAGATAATCATTTATACATTTCCTTTAAGGTACTATAAAGTTGATTTTCCATTTTGTTTCTGAAAATAAAAAATGATGTATTCCCACATTCAATTTTACTTTCTTAAGAGGCAATAATTCCCCATGGAGAAAACAGTGTACATTTGGTTTGGAGCAATTAAACTGATTTCTGAATTCTAAGTTTAGGAGAAATGAATACTCTTCTTAGCCTATAGTCATTTGATTGGGTGAGAGTAACTGATCTTGTATTAAAAGAAATACATTTGCAGGCATAATTGGCTAAAATAAACTAACAAATACAAATTATGAATAAATGAAAAAATTCTTGCTACAAGGTTGAAATAGCAACCAGTGATATAGATCAGAATTAGGGATGCTTTTCTTTAAATTAAATGCTACTCTCTCACTTGTACCTTGATTCTCTAGGAGACAGTAAAGGTGGATACAATACAGGAAGATGGGCAGAAAAATTACACGGAGCAGCCAAATTACACACCAGACTCTGAACACTCCAGCAAGCAGGAATTCACTCCCACTCTATTGTTGGAATGTCTTGAAAACAGGAAAATTCTTTTTTTTTATTTGAGATGGAGTCTTGCCCTGTCGCCCAGGCTGGAGTGCAGTGGTGCAATCTCGGCTCATTGCAACCTCCGCCTCCCGGGTTCAAGCGATTCTCCTGCCTCAGCCTTCCAAGTAGCTGGTACTACAGGCAAGTGCCACTATGCTCGTCTAATATTTTATTTTTTCAGTAGAGACGATATTTCACTGTGTTAGCCAGGATGGTCTCGATCTCCTGACCTCATGCTCTGCCCACCTCGGCCTCCCAATGTGCTAGGATTACAGGCATGAGCCACCACGCCCGGCCGAAAGCTCTTCTTTGTAGTGGAGCAAAATTACTTCCCAGGACCTTCTAGATATTAGTTCTAATTCTTTGAAATAATAGTACCTGCTACATGTTTTAATACGGGTCTTTTAGTCTTCTCAAGGTAGACACAATTACCCTCCCTTTATAGATCATGAAATTAAAATTCAGACAGGTTAAACAATTTGTTCAGCCCACATGGCTAGAAAGTGGTATGACAACAAACCCAGTTTTGACTTCTAGGCTCTTACTTTTTCCTTCTGTCCCCTGATGCCTTTTTAAATTAAAAAAAAAAGCCACATAGACTATTAACCCTTCTTCAATATATTGACCCAGCATACTGTTCAGCATTTTACCTTCTTTCCATGTCTGCTCTCATCCACAAAAATATTCTGAATTTACTCGGCCTTCCTTTCAGTGACTCAAGTTTGAATCTTCTCATCATTCTAGTTTCTGTTTTCTGAATACATTCCAAGTACTCAATTTCTTTTTATACCATGGCACCACCACAACCCCAAGAATGATCTGATGAAGGCAAACCTGGGAGGAACAAATATGTACCTTGTTATGAGTATTATACTTCCTTTAATACAGCCTACATGTAAATCAGGATGTATGACAGTCACTCAATCTTGTCTACAAGCATATTATACAAGTTTGTCAATATGCCTTGCTGAAACTCAATCAATGGTCAAATTGTTTTATAATCTCCTGGGTATCCACCCCACACTAAGATTACGAGCTCTATCATTATTAAACAACATGTAAGTGGTTTCCAAGGTACCCCTTCCTGGAAATAGGTAAGACTTATATTCTTACTTGTCTTATCCCAGAGCATGTGCTGTGTCGTTACACACAAATCCTTTTCTCCTTAGGGAGAGTCACTTCTAATGTAAGGGACAGCATATATTGTGCTGCCGATTATATAGATGGGAAAGATCAAACAAAGGGAGATGTGAAGTGACAAAGCATTTCAGTAGCTGAGTCAACAATTCAAAGGCTTTTGAACAAAAGAGTATTACGGTGAGTTCTTTAATTTAGAAAAATGACTGATAGAAACAGAATTTACTGCTCTTAAGACATGATTTTTTGGCTTGATCTAAAAGCCACAGTCCTACAAACATCAAAAGAAGACTCCATACTCAAACAAGAGACACAGAAACAATTCTATTAAACGAGTCATTTGTTCACCCAGCAAACATTTTTGGCAAGAAAATAATAATTATTTTACTTATCCATAGAGGCTTAAGGAAGAGAGCAGGATTCTAAAGTGACATCTCATAAGTCAAAGCCAATTATTTTCAAACACTACCTATTCCAATGAGCTACAGTGAAAATAATCTTGAATAAAGTTCATGATTTCACTGTGTATGCTTGCAAATGATAGACATGACATACATAAGTCTTTTGGGAGTTCAGATTCTAATAAGGTAGCACCCCAACCTGACAGCAACTCCTCTGAAGTCAATCCATCTACATAATGAACTTAGATGCCAGTTCCAAAATTCACAGAGAAAATTCATCTCAGGAAGTTGTTCCCTGGAGACATCTTCTGTATTTATACTGGGTAAGACAATGTGTTCTAAAATCCATAGGAAAATTACAAGGGGAACAAAGGCCACTCCCTTAAAAAAATAATAAGAAGTAAAAACAATCTAAGAATTAGATACCCTGTGGTCAATAATGCAAATGACTCCTTCTGAGTTAACGTGCTGCCTGTCAGCATCACTTCTCCCAAGTACATTGTCTAAAAACTCAATCTGGTTGTTCTGTTCTAAATGAACAGGAAACTCTTCAACAGTATCCTCTATAGGATGTCTTGATAACATCAGTAAGCAGAGCTTTGGGCATACGCCTCTTGGTCACATACACACCCTAGATGAGAAGAGTGAAGTTCTTCTAGGTTCTCATAAGTAACAAAATGATAGCCTTCTTGGCCTCCAAATGTATGTATGAGGGGGAGAAACTGGCCTGTTATCACTGCACTCAGAAGGAACCAAGTCATAAGAGACCTTAACAATTTGCAAAGTAGGATGTGTCCACCATGCCACTCTTTCTCCCTGGCAACGGTTTCACCAGAGTCTCTCCCCTAGTGCAAGGAGGACCTGAAAGGTACTTGAGAGATAATTCTTATTTATTTACCTAACAAAGTCACAAAATAGTAAGTAGACATATTAACCATTAACCACTGCTAATTGTTACAGAAATGCTTAAGCATTGAGGATTCCAGAAAGAAAAATAGAAAAGCAAAATCCTGTAAGTTACCCACAAAACACCGCTAATTTTGAATAATACAAGGCTGCTTATTTTATTCCTTTAAAGATGTAACCAGGCGCGGTGGCTCACCCCTGTAATCCCAGCACTTTGGGAGGCCAAGGAGGGCGGATCACCTGAGGTCAGGAGTTTGAGACCAGCTTGGCCAACATGGCAAAACCCCATCTCTACTAAACATACAAAAAAAAAAAAAAAAAATTAGCTAGGCATGGTAATGGGCACCTGTAATCCCAGCTACTCGGGAGACTGAGGCAGGAGAATCGCTTGAACCTGGGAGGCGGAGGTTGCAGTGAGCCGAGATCACGCCACTGCACTCCAGCCTGGGTGACAGAGCAAGACTCCGTCTCAAAAATAAAATAAAATAAAATAAATAAATACAAAAAGAAGAAAGAAAGAAAATTAAGATAATTAAAGCTGTATGTGCTCTTATGCCTAAACTGAAGCATATATAGAGAAGTATCACGGAAGTCAAACCTAAAGCCTGGCAGGTCCTTCACTCGTAGGCATGTTTATATTTCAGTTCTAAGCGGTATTGCCATTTATACATAATAATAAATACACTAAAACATAGATTTTGATGAAAGATAATTAGATCACATTTAGGGCTATAAAATAACGCCAAAATAAAAAATTCAAAGGGGTATTTATAGTGTCCTTCTGTTAGTTTCTTACGGCTGCCCTAATAAACTACCACAAGCTGGGTGGCTTAGAACACCAGAAGTCTAGTTTCTCATAGTTCTGGAGGATAAAAGGCTGAAATCAAGGTGTTGGCAAAGACATCTTTTCTCTGGCAGCTCTAGGGAAGGAATCCTTCCTTTTCTTCTCTAGTTTCTGCTGCTGCCCGCAATCCTTGGTGCCCCTTGGCTTGTAGATGCCTAGCTCCGATCTCTTCTTCTACTTCTCATGGCCTTCCATGTATGTCTGTGTCCAAATTCTCCTCCTCCTATAACAATGCCAGTCATTGAATTAGAGCTGACATAATCCAAAGTGATCTCAGTGTATTTCTGATTACATCTGCAAAGACTATTTCCGTAGAAGGTCATATTTACAGGTTCTAGAGTTTAGGACTTCACAGTATCTTTTTGGGAGTCATGATTCAATCCATAACAGAACTCACTTAAACCACTGACTCACTTAACAAACTACAGCTAGCCATACTGATATAACTCTTGGGTGCCGAAGGATGATAGAAACAGGGAAGGAGGCATATGGCTCACAGAGAACAGCCATGTCATAGTGGGTATTTTTGTTTCAGGACCATGGACAGTAGCTCATGTTCCTTCCACCGCCTCCCCCATTTCACCCCAATATTGGTGATGCTTATGCCTATGGGGAGAAATGCTCTACACTAAACTAGGCTTATTAAAGACTATAACATTGTTGATCTACTTTTTCTAAACATGTACTCTATAAATCAATTTATCTTACTGTCACTTTGCCTGGTATGGTGAAAAAAGATTATGGTAGTAGAAAACAGTTTACTGGCTTATAAAGGTTGCTGTTACCTTCCTTTAATCTAGGATTCTGTCTTCATTGTAAAGTCCTAAAACCTAATTACTCAGCTTAATACATAAAGATCACGTGAAAGAAATGGCTTTTAGCATTTAAACTCATCCAGAACGTATTTGTTCCCGAAAATAAATAGAATTACTATAAGATACTTAAGCTATAAAAGTTATGTTGCATTTCTAAGATGAAGCATGTTAAAGCAATGTGTAAAGAAACACTAATGGGCTGGTATCAATATGTCGTAAAGCCAGAATGGGAGGTTGGAAATGGAAAATTGGAAGGAAATGAGTGGAGTGGCCATATCTAAGGGCTCAGGTAATGGACAGCTTTCTATGTCCTTCTGTGGAGTTTGAGCTTTTATTTCAGAAAATGGGGAGCTATTGAGGAGTTTTAGGTATAGAAGTGATATGGTTAAATTTGTATTTTATTTAGATGCTCTATTGATTGTGTAAAGGATAATTTAGAGGTTGGTAAGACTAGAGGCAAACCGAAGCTGTTAAGTAGGGCGATGATAAGGAAAACAGGAGAATGGAATGGAATGGACTTCAGAAATACCTAGGAGATGGAATCAGTAGGTCCATCCTAGTTATTGATTGCATAGAAGAGGTTTACTTTTTGCCTTGGGTGATTAAGACGAGAAATCTTTTTCAGGAGGTTGTGAATAATGAGTTTGTTTGCTGATATGTTAAATTTGAATTGCCTTTGGGAGTTCAAAATCTGTACTCTTAAAGTTACAATTATCTCAGAGGAATAAACTCTGGTGTTCTATTACATAGCAGGGCGATTATGGTTAACAGTCAGATATTGTGTTTTACAAAATAGTTAGAAGAGAGGCATTTGGATGTTCTCACAACATAGAAATAATAAATACATGAGGTGATGAATATGCTATCCTGAGTTGATTATTTTTTCAACCTATATGTGTATCAAAACATCACATTGTACCCCCACCAATATATACAATTAGAATGCGCCAATTAAAAAATTAAAAATCTGTACTATAGGTTCTGCTAGAAAAGTACTGGCCCTGTTTCCTAAATCCCCAGTATCAGCTTAAATCAATTCAAGCTATTCTTTCACCCTTAGGTTGTAACCTCTGTGAAAGTTGAGATCTCATATATCCCTTAGAGCCTGAGAAAACACTTAACCATTTCTGTAGTCACCCTCAAATTCTTAGGTACGTTAGGCGGAGGGATGGAACAACTTATTTTCTAACACCGGGTGGCTTCTCATCGTCTTCAAGCTAAGAGGAACTTGTAGGTGTGCCTCCATCTAGGACAAGGACTTTCTTCTCAGGACTTTAGACAAAGAGAATGACTGGGGATGCTGGGCTTCTGTAGTTACTAAATTGCTGATAGCTTTAAAGTCATGTTTTTCTTGACACAATCTATATGCATGCAATGACTTGTCAGATCATCTGGTTGTTTCTAAATATCAGAGATTAGCACACCTCTGACAGAGGGCAGGGTCTGGTGCCTTGCTGAGGAGGACTTAACAGCTTAAGATGGCAATCTACCCATTATCGGATTTAGATATGACAATCATGTGTTTTCCTGAAAGTGCCTACCCAAGGACCAGATACCTAAGACATAATCAGAGAGTCAAGGTTGCCATGACAAGACAGGTGGCTGTGTAGGTGGCGACCAGGCTTCCTGGTATTCCACATTCTCCACAAACTGGTGCAGGGTAATTGGAAGTGATAAATGAACAGAGGTGATGTCTGTTTTAGATCTTCTGTAATTCTATAAAGTGAGAAAAAAGGAACTAGAAATGACTTCTCATAAAATTTTACTATTAGAAGACACCATGGAAACAATCTGGTTTTATAGCTTTATTTTAAAGGCATGGAAATGAACTCAGAAAAAAACAAAATTAACAGTAGTTGCAATGTTCCAATGAGAATTCAGTTCCTTTAGTTTATAGAGCAAAACTCTTTCAGCTCTGTATTACTCCCTACATCTTCTATTTCTTGGATTTGGATATAGGATGATATAGCCGGAAGTACCTCATTTGATTATTTTAACAAGTCATTATGCTCTGCCTTAAAAAATTTATTTGCAATAAGTCCTTAGTTTAGGGAAATCTTAGATATTAACTCAGCTTATTTTTAAAAATCAGTTTTCCAGATAATTGAGGATGTAACTCAATAAAAAATAAAAATTTTTTCTCTTTGATAATTTGATATGCAAATCTAACTTTTATTTAATTGTAATACATATTTTCATGCCTTCTTGGATCTAATCGTTTATTCTCTTAGAATGCTTATGTTTATGAAGTACCCATAGGTGACTTCTTTATCTCTGGTATTTGCACAGGTATTTTTATTCTCAAGATACGAATGAGAAAACAAACAGAGAGTTTAAGTGACATCCAAGTGACAGTGCTGGGGCTTAAGCTCCTATCTGTCATTCCATGAGAACTTGCTACTTGTATATGATGAACAGTTTACTTTTACTTGATGTCTTAGTTTTAATACTGCAGTTATACCAGCATGACCTTAGGACCTGCTGAGAGATGCAAAGACATTTAACAACAGTTTTTGTGCTTTTCAATATACTCATATAAGCTTTGAAAATAAATTTGCTATCTCTCTTTTTTCTTTGGGCAATTCTTGTTGCTGTTACTAGCATACTTGACTAATGCTCTATCTTTCTTCAGTCACCGTTTTTGTTTTCTTCTTCAAAGCTGCTATATTAGCATCTGAACTGTATCCTTCCTCCTAAACTTATATGTGGAAGTTCTACCCCCAGTTCCTTAGCATATGGCCATATTTGGAAATAAGGTCATTAAAGGGGTAATTAAATTAAAATGAGATCTTTAGAGTGGGTCCTAATCCAACATGACTAGTGTCCTTAATAAGAAGAGGAAATTTAGACACATTCATGCACATGTATAGAATAAATACCACGTGAATACACAGGAAGAAGGCTGTCAAGGAAAATAGCCTCAGAGTGAAACCAACCCTGCAGACACCCTGATCTTGGGCCTCTAGCCTCCACAACTGGGAAGTAATTAATTTATATTGTTTAATTCACCCAGTCTATAGTATTTGTTAGAACATCCTGGAGAAAACTAATACAAATAACAGATGAAGATAGCTAGTTTTTGGAAATGTCTGTGAACTACTAACAAACAGATCTTGAAATGGGCTGGCCTCGAAGTCAAGTTCCTGGGTTTTAGTGCACAAACACTGTGATATTGCTTTTAGCCTGCAGCAATACCTTTTGCTTATTTTGTGTCTCTGGGTTATGTTCTGAATAAGAGGAGTCACAGAATAGGTGAGTTTCAGGTAGCTAAGGTTATAGTTCTAAAAACAATGAATCACAAAATATAAACCAAGCGGTCCTTTAAATAAAGAAGGATTTTTTTTGACTTCCTAAGAGTGTTTTTCTGACATGCTTTCTGGTTGCATTTAAAATGTAATTTAATTTCCTAAATCTTAATCTATCCATACTCTTTCAAGAACTTAACAGATGTAAATATCATAGCATACGCACCTATTTCATCTTTTGTTTTCTTCTCCTAGGCTATATAGGTAGTTGCAAGTGTCTTACTCCTATTATTCATAATGCCTGAGCTTCCAAACAAATGTTGAAATGGAATCTGTGGAAGTTCAGAATTGTTGACTAAAGCTCACCTGCAAATGAGTTAGCTCTCCCTTTCCTCTTTGGGGCTGCTTCAGTGTTTTGGGTGGAAATTACAGACGTTTAAGCAGCAAGGGAGGAACAAATGCAGTAAGCGTATTTCTGTGGTAGTAACACACACCATTCAATAGACCCTAGCAAGCAGGAAAGACTGTATGGATTTCAAAAATAGCACCCATCTGTCTGAGAGCTGCTAAAAAAAGAGTTTTCACCCTTGGAACCAAACAAGACTTAGGTTCTGGAAAAGCCATAGAGGAGCTCCTCAGAGAATTACAAAAACATGTACCTTTTTGCATTCCAAGAATAATAACCAGGCACAGGAGGACACACAGTGCCAAGTTTCAAATTTAAATCAAGCAGCACATATAAGAGTTGAAAGCTGAACTTTGGCCCTTCCCCAGCTGAATGCTGGCAAAACATAATGCCTGGGTTCAAAGGTCAGCACTTACAAAGGCATCTTGACAAGACACCTTGGGCACCTTCGAATGCAACATGGAAACATCTATTCAAGGCATATATAACTTAGGGATAGATGAATAAAGAGTATAGTTTATATGTTGCGTGTGCATGAATACATATACATAAAGATACGTTCATAGAATTTAAAATCAAGGGGCAAACTTTAAGGAAACATTGGCTGGGTTTAACTAAGTCAAAGGCATTATTTTGCAGCAGGGAAGGGAATAGGTAACCCTGGGATGTTTTGTCAGAAATGAAATGCCATCATATTCCTATTTCTGGCAATTAAAAAAAGGAAAATATCACATTTTTATGTCTGTTTTGAAAAGAACACGTGGTGAAATAGTATTCAGGATGTGGTCGTGGTTCCAAGTCATTTGCAAATCCAAACTTCCTTCAGTTTTGTTATCTCTCACCTTCATTTACAGAAATAGGAAGCACCATATCTATTTTATGAAGTGTTAAATTCACTGGTGATAAAATATCAGAATTTGCATGTTATGCCTAATGATTCAGTTTTTTGATGTGGCAAACATCCAGATAAAAATTATCTGGTCATTTCATCATGCTATGGAAAAGCAGAATGAACTGTCATTGGTCATTGTCTTTTCTTTTTTTTTTTTTTTTTTTTTTGAGACGGGGTCTCTCTCTCGGGCCGGAGTGGTGTGGCCGGGGCACGTCCCCCTCTCACTCCCAACTCCCGCGTTTGCGG